>NC_052337.1:2439563-2579563 GCF_016432855.1 Salvelinus namaycush | reverse complement strand
TGTTACAGTATAACCCTGGTGAGGTGTGTGTTAGCTGGATACAGTATAACCCTGGTGAGGTGTGTGTTAGCTGGTTACAGTATAACCCTGGTGAGGTGTGTGTTAGCTGGTTACAGTATAACCCTGGTGAGGTGTGTGTTACAGTATAACCCTGGTGAGGTGTGTGTTAGCTGGATACAGTATAACCCTGGTGAGGTGTGTGTTACAGTATAACCCTGGTGAGGTGTGTGTTAGCTGGATACAGTATAACCCTGGTGAGGTGTGTGTTAGCTGGATACAGTATAACCCTGGTGAGGTGTGTGTTAGTTGGATACAGTATAACCCTGGTGAGGTGTGTGTTAGCTGGTAACAGTATAACCCTGGTGAGGTGTGTGTTAGCTGGTTACAGTATAACCCTGGTGAGGTGTGTGTTAGCTGGTTACAGTATAACCCTGGTGAGGTGTGTGTTAGCTGGTTACAGTATAACCCTGGTGAGGTGTGTGTTAGCTGGTTACAGTATAACCCTGGTGAGGTGTGTGTTAGCTGGTTACAGTATAACCCTGGTGAGGTGTGTTACAGTATAACCCTGGTGAGGTGTGTGTTAGCTGGTTACAGTATAACCCTGGTGAGGTGTGTGTTAGCTGGATACAGTATAACCCTGGTGAGGTGTGTGTTAGCTGGTTACAGTATAACCCTGGTGAGGTGTGTGTTACAGTATAACCCTGGTGAGGTGTGTGTTACAGTATAACCCTGGTGAGGTGTGTGTTAGCCGGTTACAGTATAACCCTGGTGAGGTGTGTTACAGTATAACCCTGGTGAGGTGTGTGTTAGCTGGTTACAGTATAACCCTGGTGAGGTGTGTGTTAGCTGGTTACAGTATAACCCTGGTGAGGTGTGTGTTACAGTATAACCCTGGTGAGATGTGTGTTACAGTATAACCCTGGTGAGGTGTGTGTTACAGTATAACCCTGGTGAGGTGTGTGTTAGCTGGTTACAGTATAACCCTGGTGAGGTGTGTGTTAGCTGGATACAGTATAACCCTGGTGAGGTGTGTGTTAGCTGGATACAGTATAACCCTGGTGAGGTGTGTGTTAGCTGGTTACAGTATAACCCTGGTGAGGTGTGTGTTAGCTGGTTACAGTATAACCCTGGTGAGGTGTGTGTTAGCTGGTTACAGTATAACCCTGGTGAGGTGTGTGTTAGCTGGTTACAGTATAACCCTGGTGAGGTGTGTGTTAGCTGGTTACAGTATAACCCTGGTGAGGTGTGTGTTACAGTATAACCCTGGTGAGGTGTGTGTTAGCTGGATACAGTATAACCCTGGTGAGGTGTGTGTTACAGTATAACCCTGGTGAGGTGTGTTACAGTATAACCCTGGTGAGGTGTGTGTTAGCTGGTTACAGTATAACCCTGGTGAGGTGTGTGTTAGCTGGATACAGTATAACCCTGGTGAGGTGTGTGTTAGCTGGATACAGTATAACCCTGGTGAGGTGTGTGTTAGCTGGTTACAGTATAACCCTGGTGAGGTGTGTGTTAGCCGGTTACAGTATAACCCTGGTGAGGTGTGTTACAGTATAACCCTGGTGAGGTGTGTGTTAGCTGGTTACAGTATAACCCTGGTGAGGTGTGTGTTAGCTGGTTACAGTATAACCCTGGTGAGGTGTGTGTTACAGTATAACCCTGGTGAGGTGTGTGTTAGCTGGATACAGTATAACCCTGGTGAGGTGTGTGTTAGCTGGATACAGTATAACCCTGGTGAGGTGTGTGTTAGCTGGTTACAGTATAACCCTGGTGAGGTGTGTGTTAGCTGGATACAGTATAACCCTGGTGAGATGTGTGTTAGCTGGATACAGTATAACCCTGGTGAGGTGTGTGTTAGCTAGTTACAGTATAACCCTGGTGAGGTGTGTGTTAGCTGGATACAGTATAACCCTGGTGAGGTGTGTGTTACAGTATAACCCTGGTGAGGTGTGTGTTAGCTGGTTACAGTATAACCCTGGTGAGGTGTGTGTTACAGTATAACCCTGGTGAGGTGTGTGTTAGCTGGATACAGTATAACCCTGGTGAGATGTGTGTTAGCTGGATACAGTATAACCCTGGTGAGGTGTGTGTTAGCTGGTTACAGTATAACCCTGGTGAGGTGTGTGTTAGCTGGATACAGTATAACCCTGGTGAGGTGTGTGTTACAGTATAACCCTGGTGAGGTGTGTGTTAGCTGGTTACAGTATAACCCTGGTGAGGTGTGTGTTAGCTGGATACAGTATAACCCTGGTGAGGTGTGTGTTAGCTGGATACAGTATAACCCTGGTGAGGTGTGTGTTAGCTGGTTACAGTATAACCCTGGTGAGGTGTGTGTTAGCTGGTTACAGTATAACCCTGGTGAGGTGTGTGTTAGCTGGTTACAGTATAACCCTGGTGAGGTGTGTGTTAGCTGGTTACAGTATAACCCTGGTGAGGTGTGTGTTAGCTGGTTACAGTATAACCCTGGTGAGGTGTGTGTTACAGTATAACCCTGGTGAGGTGTGTGTTAGCTGGATACAGTATAACCCTGGTGAGGTGTGTGTTACAGTATAACCCTGGTGAGGTGTGTGTTAGCTGGATACAGTATAACCCTGGTGAGGTGTGTGTTAGCTGGTTACAGTATAACCCTGGTGAGGTGTGTGTTAGCTGGTTACAGTATAACCCTGGTGAGGTGTGTGTTAGCTGGTTACAGTATAACCCTGGTGAGGTGTGTGTTACCTGGTTACAGTATAACCCTGGTGAGGTGTGTGTTAGCTGGATACAGTATAACCCTGGTGAGGTGTGTGTTAGCTGGATACAGTATAACCCTGGTGAGGTGTGTGTTAGCTGGTTACAGTATAACCCTGGTGAGGTGTGTGTTAGCTGGATACAGTATAACCCTGGTGAGGTGTGTGTTAGCTGGATACAGTATAACCCTGGTGAGGTGTGTGTTAGCTGGATACAGTATAACCCTGGTGAGGTGTGTGTTAGCTGGTTACAGTATAACCCTGGTGAGGTGTGTGTTAGCTGGTTACAGTATAACCCTGGTGAGGTGTGTGTTAGCTGGTTACAGTATAACCCTGGTGAGGTGTGTGTTACAGTATAACCCTGGTGAGGTGTGTGTTAGCTGGTTACAGTATAACCCTGGTGAGGTGTGTGTTACAGTATAACCCTGGTGAGGTGTGTGTTAGCTGGATACAGTATAACCCTGGTGAGGTGTGTGTTACAGTATAACCCTGGTGAGGTGTGTGTTAGCTGGATACAGTATAACCCTGGTGAGGTGTGTGTTAGCTGGTTACAGTATAACCCTGGTGAGGTGTGTGTTAGCTGGTTACAGTATAACCCTGGTGAGGTGTGTGTTAGCTGGTTACAGTATAACCCTGGTGAGGTGTGTGTTACCTGGTTACAGTATAACCCTGGTGAGGTGTGTGTTAGCTGGATACAGTATAACCCTGGTGAGGTGTGTGTTAGCTGGATACAGTATAACCCTGGTGAGGTGTGTGTTAGCTGGTTACAGTATAACCCTGGTGAGGTGTGTGTTAGCTGGATACAGTATAACCCTGGTGAGGTGTGTGTTAGTTGGATACAGTATAACCCTGGTGAGGTGTGTGTTAGCTGGTTACAGTATAACCCTGGTGAGGTGTGTGTTAGCTGGTTACAGTATAACCCTGGTGAGGTGTGTGTTAGCTGGATACAGTATAACCCTGGTGAGGTGTGTGTTAGCTGGTTACAGTATAACCCTGGTGAGGTGTGTGTTAGCTGGTTACAGTATAACCCTGGTGAGGTGTGTGTTAGCTGGATACAGTATAACCCTGGTGAGGTGTGTGTTAGCTGGTTACAGTATAACCCTGGTGAGGTGTGTGTTAGCTGGTTACAGTATAACCCTGGTGAGGTGTGTGTTAGCTGGTTACAGTATAACCCTGGTGAGGTGTGTGTTAGCTGGATACAGTATAACCCTGGTGAGGTGTGTGTTAGCTGGTTACAGTATAACCCTGGTGAGGTGTGTGTTACAGTATAACCCTGGTGAGGTGTGTGTTAGCTGGATACAGTATAACCCTGGTGAGGTGTGTGTTAGCTGGTTACAGTATAACCCTGGTGAGGTGTGTGTTAGCTGGATACAGTATAACCCTGGTGAGGTGTGTTAGCTGGTTACAGTATAACCCTGGTGAGGTGTGTGTTAGCTGGTTACAGTATAACCCTGGTGAGGTGTGTGTTAGCTGGTTACAGTATAACCCTGGTGAGGTGTGTGTTAGCTGGTTACAGTATAACCCTGGTGAGGTGTGTGTTAGCTGGTTACAGTATAACCCTGGTGAGGTGTGTGTTAGCTGGTTACAGTATAACCCTGGTGAGGTGTGTGTTAGCTGGTTACAGTATAACCCTGGTGAGGTGTGTGTTAGCTGGATACAGTATAACCCTGGTGAGGTGTGTGTTAGCTGGTTACAGTATAACCCTGGTGAGGTGTGTGTTAGCTGGTTACAGTATAACCCTGGTGAGGTGTGTGTTAGCTGGTTACAGTATAACCCTGGTGAGGTGTGTGTTAGCTGGTTACAGTATAACCCTGGTGAGGTGTGTGTTAGCTGGTTACAGTATGGGTAAGGGTTGAGGTTTCGGGTCGGGTAAGGGTTGAGGTTTTGAGGGTCGGGTAAGGGTTGAGGTTTTGAGGGTCGGGTAAGGGTTGAGGTTTTGAGGGTCGGGTAAGGGTTGAGGTTTTGAGGGTCGGGTAAGGGTTGAGGTTTTGAGGGTCGGGTAAGGGTTGAGGTTTTGAGGGTCGGGTAAGGGTTGAGGTTTTGAGGGTCGGGTAAGGGTTGAGGTTTTGAGGGTCGGGTAAGGGTTGAGGTTTTGAGGGTCGGTTGAGGTTTTGAGGGTCGGTTGAGGTTTTGAGGGTCGGGTAAGGGTTGAGGTTTCGAGTTGGGTAAGGGTTGAGGTTTAGTGTAGCGATGTCGCAAAGATTCCGGAATGCACTCACCCGCGGTGAACGGCATCAAGTACACTCACACAGCTAGTTAGCTGGATAGATGTGGGTGGTGAATCTTGAATTTGGTCCAGTCCCTGACAAGCAACAGCCCATACATGAATGCTGTATAGATGCGTTGGCTGATAGTGTCCAGTCTTGCTGTAGAGTGCCAAGGCAAGATGGCTCTCCGGGCTAACCTCTCCGGGCGTACCTCTCCGGGCGTACCTCTCCGGGCGTACCTCTCCGGGCTAACCTCTCCGGGACAAATAATGAAATGCAAGAAGAACGGCTAGTTTCCTCAAGCGTTTTCTCTGCATCTTAACATCGCTCCTTGTTCGGTGGATTGAAAAAGCTGATACAAATACGTCGGTAAACGGATAATATCGGTCAACCGATAAATCGGTCAGGCTCTCTAGCCTGGTGTGGCATGTGGGGTGGATGGTTAATTGCCCTGCAGCTGCAGGAGGGACGACCATGATGAAGAGTGATGTGTCCTTGTAGTCCTGACATCCCCCTCTCTCCTTCCCTCCTCACCCCCTCTCCTCTCTCCTTCCCTCCTCACCCCCTCTCCTCTCTCCTTCCCTCCTCACCCCCTCTCATCTCTCTCTCATGGTCAAGGTTTCCTCTACCACTACATCAACACTCAGAACATTGCCTGTCAGCTCTCATCATCATTTAGTCTGCTTTCAGTTCCTCTCCCTACCTCCCTCCGTCTCTCTCTCCCTACCTCCCTCTGTCTCTCTCTCCCTACCTCCCTCCGTCTCTCCCTACCTCCCTCCGTCTCTCCCTACCTCCCTCCGTCTCTCCCTACCTCCCTCCGTCTCTCCCTACCTCCCTCCGTCTCTCCCTACCTCCCTCCCCGTCTCTCCCTACCTCCCTCCCCGTCTCTCCCTACCTCCCTCCCCGTCTCTCCCTACCTCCCTCCCCGTCTCTCCCTACCTCCCTCCCCGTCTCTCCCTACCTCCCTCCCCGTCTCTCCCTACCTCCCTCCCCGTCTCTCCCTACCTCCCTCCCCGTCTCTCCCTACCTCCCTCCCCGTCTCTCCCTACCTCCCTCCCCGTCTCTCCCTACCTCCCTCCCCGTCTCTCCCTACCTCTCCCCGTCTCTCCCTACCTCCCCCCGTCTCTCCCTACCTCCCTCCCCGTCTCTCCCTACCTCCCTCCCCGTCTCTCCCTACCTCCCTCCCCGTCTCTCCCTACCTCCCTCCCCGTCTCTCCCTACCTCCCTCCCCGTCTCTCCCTACCTCCCTCCCCCTCTCTCCCTACCTCCCTCCCCGTCTCTCCCTACCTCCCTCCCCGTCTCTCCCTACCTCCCTCCCCGTCTCTCCCTACCTCCCTCCCCGTCTCTCCCTACCTCCCTCCCCGTCTCTCCCTACCTCCCTCCCCGTCTCTCGTAGGTATTGGTAAAGGATAGATAATAGACAATAACAGTAGTATACTGTAGGTAGGGGTAAAGGATAGATAATAGACAGTAACAGCAGTATACTGTAGGTAGGGGTAAAGGATAGATAATAGACAGTAGCAGCAGTATACTGTAGGTAAGGGTAAAGGATAGATAATAGACAGTAACAGCAGTATACTGTAGGTAGGGGTAAAGGATAGATAATAGACAGTAACAGCAGTATACTGTAGGTAGGGGTAAAGGATAGATAATAGACAGTAACAGCAGTATACTGTAGGTAGGGGTAAAGGATAGATAATAGACAGTAGCAGCAGTATACTGTAGGTAGGGGTAAAGGATAGATAATAGACAGTAACAGCAGTATACTGTAGGTAGGGGTACGGTGACTAGACAACAGGATAGAAAATAGACAGTAACAGCAGTATACTGTAGGTAGGGGTAGATATGTACATGTAGGTAGGGGTAAAGGATAGATAATAGACAGTAGCAGCAGTATACTGTAGGTAGGGGTAAATGATAGATAATAGACAATAACAGCAGTATACTGTAGGTAGGGGTAAAGGATAGATAATAGACAGTAACAGCAGTATACTGTAGGTATGGGGTAAAGGATAGATAATAGACAGTAACAGCAGTATACTGTAGGTAGGGGTAAAGGATAGATAATAGACAGTAACAGCAGTATACTGTAGGTAGGGGTAAAGGATAGATAATAGACAGTAACAGCAGTATACTGTAGGTAGGGGTAAAGGATAGATAATAGACAGTAACAGCAGTATACTGTAGGTAGGGGCAAAGGATAGATAATAGACAGTAACAGCAGTATACTGTAGGTAGGGGTAAAGGATAGATAATAGACAGTAACAGCAGTATACTGTAGGTAGGGGTAGATATGTACATGTAGGTAGGGGTAAAGTGACTAGACAACAGGATAGACAGTAACAGCAGCGTGTGTGTGAAGAGCCAGTTCAACAGAGTTAATGCAACAAATAGATAATTGCAGGTAGTCTGCGTAGCCATTTTGATTGTGGTCAAATGCCAAGCAGTTGCCATACCCAAGCGGTGATGCAGCCAGTCAAGATTCTGTAGAACTTTTTGAGGATCTGAGGGCCCGTGCCAAATCTTTTCAATCTCCTGATCGGGTTGGTGTGTTTGGACCATTTCTAGTTTGAAGGTGATGTGGACACCAAGGAACTTGAAGCTCTTGACCCGCTCCACTACAGCCCCGTCGATGTGAATGGTGGCCTTTTCGGCCCACCTTTTCCTGTAGTCCATAATCATCTCCTTTGTCTTGCTGACGTTGAGGGAGAGGTTGTTGTCCTGGCCTGACCTCCTCCCAATAGGATGTCTCATCGTTGTTGGTAATCAGGCCTTCCACTGTTGTGTCGTCAGAACTTAATGATGGTGTTGGAGTCGTGCTTGGCCACGCAGTCGTGGGTGAACAGGGAGTACAGGAGGGGACTAAGCACGCACCCCTGAGGGGTTCCAGTGTTGAGGATCAGCGTGGCAGATGTGTTGTTGCCTACCCTTACCACCTGGGGGTGGCCCATCAGGAAGTCCAGGATCCAGTTGCAGAGGGAGGTGTTTAGTCCCAGAGTCCTTAGCTTAGTGATGAGCTTCGTTGGCACTATGGTATTGAACGCTGAGCTGTAGTCAATGAACAGCATTCTCAATAGAGATTACGTCATCTGTTGGGACGGTAAGTGAATTGGAGGTGGTCCAGGGTGTCTGGGTGTCTGGGATGATGGTGTTGATGTGATCCATGACCAGCCACTTAGACAGGTTACCTTGGTGTTCTTGGGCTCGGGGACTCTGGTGGTCTGCTAGGGGACTCTGGTGGTCTGCTAGGGGACTCTGGTGGTCTGCTAGGGGACTCTGGTGGTCTGCTAGGGGACTCTGGTGGTCTGCTTGGGGACTCTGGTGGTCCGCTTGGGGACTCTGGTGGTCTGCTAGGGGAATCTGGTGGTCTGCTAGGGGGACTCTGGTGGTCTGCTAGGGGGACTCTGGTGGTCTGCTTGGGGACTCTGGTGGTCTGCTAGGGGGACTCTGGTGGTCTGCTAGGGGGACTCTGGTGGTCTGCTTGGGGACTCGTGGTTTGCTAGGGGACTCTGGTGGTCTGCTAGGGGACTCTGGTGGTCTGCTTGGGGACTCTGGTGGTCTGCTTGGGGACTCTGGTGGTCTGCTTGGGGACTCTGGTGGTCTGCTTGGGGACTCTGGTGGTCTGCTTGGGGACTCTGGTGGTTTGCTTGGGGACTCTGGTGGTCTGCTAGGGGGACTCTGGTGGTCTGCTAGGGGGACTCTGGTGGTCTGCTAGGGGGACTCTGGTGGTCTGCTAGGGGGACTCTGGTGGTCTGCTAGGGGGACTCTGGTGGTCTGCTTGGGGACTCTGGTGGTCTGCTGGGGGACTCTGGTGGTCTGCTGGGGGACTCTGGTGGTCTGCTAGGGGGACTCTGGTGGTCTGCTAGGGGGACTCTGGTGGTCTGCTAGGGGGACTCTGGTGGTCTGCTAGGGGGACTCTGGTGGTCTGCTAGGGGGACTCTGGTGGTCTGCTAGGGGGACTCTGGTGGTTTGCTAGGGGGACTCTGGTGGTCTGCTAGGGGACATGTAGGTATGTGTCCCCGTCTCTCATGTAGACTTGATTAATATTTTTATGTTGGGAATATTTACTGTTATTGTACCATGCACCTGTTGTACCGGAGTGTGTCCCTGTGTGTCCCTGTGTGTCCCTGTGTGTCCCTGTGTGTCCCTGTGTGTTTCTGTGTCCCTGTGTGTCCCTGTGTGTCGCTGTGTGTTTCTGTGTCCCTGTGTGTCGCTGTGTGTCCCTGTGTGTCCCTGTGTGTCGCTGTGTGTCGCTGTGTCCCTGTGTGTCGCTGTGTCCCTGTGTGTCGCTGTGTGTCGCTGTGTCCCTGTGTGTCGCTGTGTCTCTGTGTCCCTGTGTGTCCCTGTGTGTCCCTGTGTGTCCCTGTGTGTCGCTGTGTCCCTGTGTGTCCCTGTGTGTCGCTGTGTCGCTGTGTCCCTGTGTGTTCCTGTGTGTTCCTGTGTGTCCCTGTGTGTCCCTGTGTGTCCCTGTGTGTCCCTGTGTGTCGCTGTGTCCCTGTGTGTCCCTGTGTGTCCCTGTGTGTCCCTGTGTGTCGCTGTGTCCCTGTGTGTCCCTGTGTGTCCCTGTGTGTCCCTGTGTGTCCCTGTGTGTCCCTGTGTGTCCCTGTGTCCCTGTGTGTCCCTGTGTGTCCCTGTGTGTCCCTGTGTGTCCCTGTGTGTCCCTGTGTGTCCCTGTGTGTCTCTGTGTGTCCCTGTGTGTCCCTGTGTGTCCCTGTGTGTCCCTGTGTGTCCCTGTGTGTCCCTGTGTGTCCCTGTGTGTCCCTGTGTGTCCCTGTGTCTCTGTGTCCCTGTGTGTCCCTGTGTGTCCCTGTGTCCCTGTGTGTCGCTGTGTCGCTGTGTCCCTGTGTGTCCCTGTGTCCCTGTGTGTCGCTGTGTCCCTGTGTGTCGCTGTGTCCCTGTGTGTCGCTGTGTCCCTGTGTGTCGCTGTGTCCCTGTGTGTCGCTGTGTCCCTGTGTGTCGCTGTGTCCCTGTGTGTCGCTGTGTCCCTGTGTGTCGCTGTGTCCCTGTGTGTCGCTGTGTCCCTGTGTGTCGCTGTGTCCCTGTGTGTCGCTGTGTCCCTGTGTGTCGCTGTGTCCCTGTGTGTCGCTGTGTCCCTGTGTGTCGCTGTGTCCCTGTGTGTCGCTGTGTCCCTGTGTGTCGCTGTGTCCCTGTGTGTCGCTGTGTCCCTGTGTGTCCCTGTGTGTCCCTGTGTGTCGCTGTGTCCCTGTGTGTCCCTGTGTGTCCGTGTGTCGCTGTGTCGCTGTGTCCCTGTGTGTCGCTGTGTCGCTGTGTCCCTGTGTGTCGCTGTGTCCCTGTGTGTCGCTGTGTCCCTGTGTGTCGCTGTGTCCCTGTGTGTCGCTGTGTCCCTGTGTGTCGCTGTGTCCCTGTGTGTCGCTGTGTCCCTGTGTGTCGCTGTGTCCCTGTGTGTCGCTGTGTGTCTCTGTGTCGCTGTGTGTCTCTGTGTCGCTGTGTGTCTCTGTGTCGCTGTGTCCCTGTGTCGCTGTGTGTCTCTGTGTCGCTGTGTGTCTCTGTGTCGCTGTGTGTCTCTGTGTCGCTGTGTGTCTCTGTGTCGCTGTGTGTCTCTGTGTCGCTGTGTGTCTCTGTGTCGCTGTGTGTCTCTGTGTCGCTGTGTGTCTCTGTGTCGCTGTGTGTCGCTGTGTGTCTCTGTGTCGCTGTGTGTCTCTGTGTCGCTGTGTGTCTCTGTGTCTCTGTGTCGCTGTGTGTCTCTGTGTCGCTGTGTGTCTCTGTGTCGCTGTGTGTCTCTGTGTCCCTGTGTGTCTCTGTGTCCCTGTGTGTCTCTGTGTGTCTCTGTGTCCCTGTGTGTCCCTGTGTGTCCCTGTGTGTCCCTGTGTGTTTCTGTGTCGCTGTGTCCCTGTGTGTCGCTGTGTCCCTGTGTGTTTCTGTGTGTCGCTGTGTCCCTGTGTGTTCCTGTGTGTCCCTGTGTGTTCCTGTGTGTCGCTGTGTCCCTGTGTGTCGCTGTGTCCCTGTGTGTCGCTGTGTCCCTGTGTGTCCCTGTGTGTCGCTGTGTGTCGCTGTGTCCCTGTGTGTTCCTGTGTGTCGCTGTGTTTCTGTGTTTCTGTGTGTCGCTGTGTCCCTGTGTGTTCCTGTGTGTCGCTGTGTGTCGCTGTGTCCCTGTGTGTTTCTGTGTACTGTAATAACATCCAGCCAGGTTGTATAGCGCAGTGTTTTTCACTGTGTGAGGCAGTATTTCATGATGTGCTGTGGGGCGGTCGGTCTGTCTCTGTGGGGCGGTCGGTCTGTCTCTGTGGGGCGGTCTGTCTGTCTCTGTGGGGCGGTCTGTCTGTGTGTCGCTCTCTGTCTGTCTGTCTGTCTCTGTCTGTCTCTGTCTGTCTCTGTCTGTCTCTGTCTGTCTCTGTCGGTCTGTCTCTGTCGGTCTGTCTCTGTCGGTCTGTCTCTGTCGGTCTGTCTCTGTCGGTCTGTCTCTGTCGGTCTGTCTCTGTCGGTCTGTCTCTGTCGGTCTGTCTCTGTCGGTCTGTCTCTGTCGGTCTGTCTCTGTCGGTCTGTCTCTGTCGGTCTGTCTCTGTCGGTCTGTCTCTGTCGGTCTGTCTCTGTCGGTCTGTCTGTCTGTGTGTAATCACGCCCAACTTGTGTGAGTGTAATGTTTACTGTTCATTGTTATTGTTTATTTCACTTTCATCAGTTAACTATTGCCGGATGACTTGAAAAGTTAAAAACCTTGTCAAGTTTTTCTCCCCGGCAACATCTCCACTACCCTGAAATGTCAGTCATTTAAAGGTCCCCCTGTCCAGTTGATATGGGGAGGAAAGGGCCTTGCTCTTAGATCATTGGTTAATGACATTACTAATCAAAATGGAGCAGGACATTTCATTGTTGTAACCATGGAAATGGAGTTTGTGTTCTGTTCTATTGTCATTGACACCATTGAAGGGTCAGACAGTACTGTTTCAACTATTCATTCGTTAGGCCTTTCTAAATGTCATGACGTATGCTGTTTTTGTCCATCGTCTGCAACAATACCTTTTTATGTTCAGTATTTTGTTGCTTAATTATGTTAGTGTTTATCCGTCTCTTGCTTCCACAAAGAAACAACAGATATGACATTATACAAATGTTGTATTCCCTTGATACCACAACCTGACTCTGGTCTGGGCCTGATTACGGTACCACACCTCTCTGGTCTGGGCCTGATTACGGTACCACACCTCTCTGGTCTGGGCCTGATTACGGTACCACACCTCTCTGGTCTGGGCCTGATTACGGTACCACACCTCTCTGGTCTGGGCCTGATTACGGTACCACACCTCTCTGGTCTGGGCCTGATTACGGTACCACACCTCTCTGGTCTGGGCCTGATTACGGTACCACACCTCTCTGGTCTGGGCCTGATTTACGGTACCACACCTCTCTGGTCTGGGCCTGATTTACGGTACCACACCTCTCTGGTCTGGGCCTGATTTACGGTACCACACCTCTCTGGTCTGGGCCTGATTTACGGTACCACACCTCTCTGGTCTGGGCCTGATTTACGGTACCACACCTCTCTGGTCTGGGCCTGATTTACGGTACCACACCTCTCTGGTCTGGGCCTGATTTACGGTACCACACCTCTCTGGTCTGGGCCTGATTTACGGTACCACACCTCTCTGGTCTGGGCCTGATTTACGGTACCACACCTCTCTGGTCTGGGCCTGATTACGGTACCACACCTCTCTGGTCTGGGCCTGATTACGGTACCACACCTCTCTGGTCTGGGCCTGATTACGGTACCACACCTCTCTGGTCCGGGCCTGATTACGGTACCACACCTCTCTGGTCTGGGCCTGATTTACTGTACGACAACTCAATTCAATTCAAGGGGCTTTATTGGCATGGGAAACATATGTTAACCTTGTCAAAGCAAGTAAACTAGAAAATAAACAAAAGTGAAATAAACAATAATAATGAACAGTAAACTTTACACTCACAGCAGTTCCAAAAGAATAAAGACATTTCAAATGTCATATTATGTCTATATACAGTGTTGTAACAATGTGCAAATAGTTAAAGTACAAAAGGGAAAATAAATAAACATAAATATGTGTTGTATTTACAATGGTGTTTGTTCTTCACTGGTTGCCCTTTTCTTGTGGCAACAGGTCACACATCTTGCTGCTGTGATGTCACACTGTGGTATTTCACCCAGTAGATATGGGAGTTTATCAAAATCGGGTTTGTTTTTGAATTCTTTTTGTATCTGTGTAATCTGAGGGAAATATGTGTCTCTAATATGGTCATACATTTAGCAGGAGGTTAGGAAGTGCAGCTCAGTTTCCACCTCATTTTGTGGGCAGTGTTGCACATAGCCTGTCTTCTCTTGAGAGCCAGGTCTGCCTACGGTGGCCTCTCTCAATAGCAAGGCTATGCTCACTGAGTCTGTACATAGTCAAAGCTTTCCTTCAGTTTGGGTCAGTCACAGTGGTCAGGTATTCTGCCACTGTGTACTCTCTGTTTAGGGCCAAATAGCATTCTAGTTTGCTCTGTTTTTTGTTAATTCTTTCCAATGTGTCAAGTAATTATCTTTTTGTATTCTCATGATTTGGTTGGGTCTAATTGTGTTGCTGCCCTGGGGCTCTGTGGGGTCTGTTTGTGAACAGAGCCCCAGGACCAGCTTGCTTAGGGGACTCTTCTCCAGGTTCATCTCTCTGTAGGTGATGGCTTTTTTATGGAAGGTTTTGGAATCGCTTCCTTTTAGGTGGTTGTAGAATTGAACAACTCTTTTCTGGATTTTGATAATTAGTTCTCTCTCTTCTCTCTGGCCCCCGACAGAATCGTGTTCAGCACTGTGTGTGCTCTGTGGCCAGTGACCACTCGGTGGGTCTGCTCAGCCTGCGGGAGAGGAAGTGCATCATGCTGGCGTCTCGACACCTCTTCCCCATCCAGGTCATCAAGTGGCGCCCCTGTGATGACTACCTGGTGGTGGGCTGCTGTGATGGATCAGTGTATGTGTGGCAGATGGACACAGGTGAGACACACGCACACGCACACACACGCACACAAAAGAGAGACTCGCGCACACACACAGGTGAGACGGAGAGAGACACACACACACACACACCTTTGCGACAGAGCGCTACGCATACAGGTACACACACACACACACACAAAAGAGAGACGCGCACACACACACAGGTGAGACACACACACACATACCGTTGCGACAGAGCGACACGCATACAGGCACACACTCGCACACTATTAAAATAGGGTGATGTGTTACATTGCAGAGGGTTTATTCATTGTAACCATGATTAATAATTAATTAGTTTTGTTTGCGTCTATTTTCTTATTTTTGTCATTAATGAACTTCTGTAATGAAATATCTGTTTATAATCTAATAACCTTTGCTGTAGTCTGATAATGGAACGGTGCTGAAGGCATGAAATCAAGCTTTATTACACTTTGCTAATGTTTTTTCTTCCAACTGTGCACTATTTGTTTGCTGAGGACTTTGTTTGTTCTGCCTGCATTTATAAGAGTACATGGCCATTTAAGGCCAGATCGTTCTTCAAGATGTTCATAGATGACCAACAGGGTCAAATAATAATCAGTGGTTGTAGACTGTGCAACGGGTCCAGTACCTCAGGAGGAAATGTCAGTTGGCTTTTCATAGCTGAGCATTCAGAGGTCGAGACAGCAGGTGTGGGATAAGGTAGCAGGTCCGGTGAACAGGTCAGGGGGACACTGTGGACCAGTCCAGCGATATCCCCGGACAGGGCCAACCAGGCAGGATATAACCCCACCAATATTGCCAAAGCACAGTCCCCACACCACCAGAAGGATATCAACAGACCACAATGGGGGTCGGTGCCGTTTAAGATGGAGGACGATCATTAAAAAAAATATATATATATTTATGAGCCTTATTTCTATTACATCATATTGGATGACCGTCATTCATATTCCATTCACCCAGCTCAGTGTCGCGTTGATAGGTTGAGGCTACTACATGATACTATGTTCCCTGTACCCATCACGAGGTTGCTACAACCTAGCCTATGAATGAAAGTTTACTACGTAGGTGCACACAGGTCGAGAGAAAAATGCCATCTTGAACACTGTTGCCTGCATCTAGCTGATCTAGGGTGTAATCATTAGTCCAACAGTTGCAAACGAGAGTTTCTATTGGAAAATTCCGATATTTTTTAAATTTTTATCCACGTTTCGTTTGCTTCTGTTTTCAGGATTTTCTTTCAATAGAATCTGCAGAATGAATAAACCTGATAACGCGCAAACACAGTTCACTTTCATACTTTGCTCCTTGTATAATTATTTATTGCGTCTATGCGCTCTCCTCTCACCTTTTCCCTTTGCTTGTGGACTTCAGTGCACATAACATCAGCTTTCTGTGACCAGGCGAAAAAACCTTTCCAAGCCAAACCTTCATATCATAACCGCTAACCGCTACGCACAACCTACCTCGTTGTCAACGAATTAGTTAACTTCATAGTCAACATAGATAATAGAACTAACATGTTAGTAACCCGCTACAATCATTCAGTACAGTGTATTTACATTCGCTAGCTGGGAAAGTGAAAAAAATACAAGGAAATATAGCTAGCTCGCTGTCTCGCTCCCCCATAATAAATCAAATCATTTTTGGGGGTCACATACACATATTTAGCAGATGTTATTGCGGGTGTAGTGAAATGCTTGTGTTCCTAGGTCCAACAGTGCAGTATTATCTAAAAAATACACAATACACATCTAAAAGTGAAATAATGGAATTAAGAAATTGTCACATTTTCAATCCCAATGATAATAACAATCAATAGCTTTGACCAATCCCCGAGGTTTGTAAGACCATGGGTTTAATAATAATTAGTCAAAGTTTATTCACGAGAACATTCTGCCCCATTCTGCCCCATAGTGACATCACAATACCCCATAGTGACATCACAATACCCCATAGTGACATCACAATACCCCATAGTGACATCACAATACCCCATAGTGTCAAAATGAGAACAGGTTTATAGAAATGTTGACATTTTGAAATACCATATTTACGTAAGTATTCAGACCCTTTGCTATGAGACTCGAAATTGAGCTCAGGTGCATCTTGTTTCCATTGATCATCAAGAGTCCACCTGTGGTAAATTCAATTGATTGGACATGATTTAGAAGTCTCTGAATGTCCTTGAGTGGCCCAGCCAGAGCCTGGACTTGAACTCGATCGAGCATCTCTGGAGAGACCTGAAAATAGCTTTGCAGCGATGCTCCCCATCCAACATGACAGAGCTTGAAAGGATCTGCAGAGAAGAATGGGAAGAATTCCCACAATTCAGGTGTGCCATGCTTGTAGCGTCATACCCAAGAAGACTCAAGGCAGTAATCACTGTCAAAGGTTCTTCAACAAAGTACTGAGTAAAGGGTCTGAATACTTATGCAAATGTGATATTTACGTTTTTTATTTTTTGTAAATTAGCACAAATGTCAAAACCAGTTTTTCTTTGTCATTATGGTGTTCTGTGTGCAGAATGATGAGGGGGAAAAACAATTTAATACATTTTAGAATAAGGCTGTAACCTAACAATGTGGAAAAAGTCAAGGGGTCTGAATACTTTCCCGAATGGCACTGTACATATGACATGAGTAAAGCAGTATGTAAACATTATTAAAGTGACCAGTGATTCCATGTCTATGTATGTAGGGTTGAGTAACTGAGTGGTAGCCGGCTAGTGATGGCTATTTAAGTCTGAAGGCCTTGAGATGGAAGCTGTTTTTCCCATCTCTCAGTCCCAGTTTTGATGCACCTGTACTGACCTTGCCTTCTGGATGACAGTGGGGTGAACAGGCCGTGACATCGGGTGGTGTAGGTGTCCTGGAGGGCTGACTGTGTGCCCCCCGGTGATGCATTGTGCAGACCGCTTCACCCTCTGGAGAGCCCTGTGGTTCCGGGCGGTGCAGTTGCCGTACCAGGCGGCGATACATCCAGACATGATGCTCACAATTGTGCATCTGTAAAAGTTTGTGAGGGTCTTAGGGGCCAAGGATAATTTATTCTGCCTCCTGAGGTTGAAGAGGCGCTGTTGTGCCTTCTTCACCACGCTGTCTGTGTGGGTGGACCTTTTCAGTTTGTCAGTGATGTGTACACCGAGGAACTTGAAGCTTTCCACCTTTTCCACCGTGTTCCTATCGATTCTGTCGATGTGGATATGGGGGCTGCTCCCTCTGCTGTTTCTTGAAGTCCATGATCATCTCGTTTTGTTGACATTGAGTGAGAGGTTATTTTCCTGACACCACATTCCGAGGGCCCTCACCTCCTCCCTATAGGCTGTCTCGTCGTTGTTGGTAATCAAGCCCACTACTGTAGTGTCGTCTGCGAACTTGATGATTGAGTTGGAGGCGTGTATGGCCACGCAGTTGTGGGTGAACAGGGAGTACAGGAGATGTTGTTTCCGAACTTCACCACCTGGGGGCGGCCCGTCAGGAAGTCCAGGACCCAGTTGCACAGGGCGGTGTTCAGACACAGGGCCCCGAGCTTAATGATGAGCTTGGAGAGTACTATGGTGTTGAATTCTGAGCTATAGTCAATGAACAGCATTTTTACATAGGTATTCCTCTTGTCCAGATGGGATAGAGCAGTGTGCATTGCAATGGCGATTATATCGTCTTTGGATCTATTAGGGTGGTAAGCAAATTGAAGTGGGTCTAGGTTGTCAGGTGGAGGGGATGTGATCCTTGACTAGTCTCTCAAAGCACTTCCGAAGTGAGTGCTACGGGACGATAGTAATTTAGTTCAGTTACCTTTGCTTTCTTGGTTACAGGAACAATGGTGGACATCTTGAAGCAAGTGGGGACAGCAGACTGGGATAGGGAGATATTGAATATGTCCGTAAACACTCCAGCCAGCTGGTCTGCGCATACTCTGATGACGTGGCTAGGAATGCCGGCCTTGCTAGGGTTAAACCACTTAAATGTCTTACTCATATCGGCCATGGAGAACGAGAGCCCACAGTCCTTTGGAGCGGGCCACGTCGGTGGCAGTGTTATACTCAAAGCGGGCGAAGAAGGTGTTCAGTTTGTGTGGGAGCAAGACGTCGGTGTCCGTGACGTCGCTGGTTTTCCCTTTGTAATCCGTGATAGTCCGCAACTCCACTTTGTCTCTGTTTCGCCTGTTTGATTGCCTTATGGAGGGAATATCTACACTGTTTGTCACCTTGCCATGGTCAAATGCGGTGGTTCGTGCTTTCAGTTTAAAGCGAATGTTGCCATCTATCCACGGTTTATGGTTTGGGTAGGTTTTAATAGTCACTGTGGGAACAACATCCCCTATACCCTTCCTGATGAACTCGGTCATCGTGTCTGTGTATACGTCAATGTTATTATCCGAGGCTACCCGGAACATATCCCAGTCCACGTGATCAAAACAATCTTGAAGCATGGATTCCGATTGGTCAGTCCAGCATTGAATAGACCTTAGCACGGCTACTTCTTTTTTGAGTTTCTGCCTATAAGGAGGGAGGAGCAAAATGGAGTTGTGATCTGATTTGCCCGAAGGAAGTGAGGGAAGGGCCTTGTAGGATAGAAGTGGGCAAGTGTTTTCCCAGCACGAGTACTACAGTCAATGTGTTAGAATTTCGGTAGCATCTTTCAAAAATTAGCTTTGTTAATATCCCCAGCAACAATAAATGCGGCCTCAGGATATGTGGTTTCCAGTTTGGTATTGGCTTGTGGGAGAATATACACAGCTGTGACTATAACAAGACAGTTCTCTTGGGAGGTAATACGATTGGATTTTTTTTAATGAGGTATTCTAGGTAGGGTGAACAAAAGGACTTGAGTTTCTGTATGTTATCACAATCACACCCTGAGTGGTTAATCATGAAACATACCTCACCACCTTTCTTCTTCCCGGAGAGTTATTTTCCTGTCTGAGTTCTATTCCTATCTGTGCGATGTACTGAGAACCCAGCTGGCTGTATGGACAGGGACATTATATTCGGAGGGAAACACTCGGTCACGGAATCATATGTTACAGTCCCTGATGTCTCTCTGGAAGCGGATCCTCGCCCTGAGCTCATCTACCTTATTGTCCAGAGACTGAACATTAGCGAGTAATATACTCTGAAGCGGTGGATGGTTTGCACGCCTCCTGAGTCGGACTAGAAGTCCACTCCGAATACTTCTTCTCGGCCGGTGGCGTCTTGGAGCAGCCTATGGGATAAGTTCAATTTCTCTGGGGGGTATAAACAAAGGATCCAATTTGAGAAAGTTGAATTCCTGGTTGTAATGCAGGTGAGTTACCGCCGCTCTGATATCCAAAAGTTAATTCTGAGGCAGAGAATCCCAGTGGAGTGAACTGAGCCGCAGAGACAGCAAGGGTGGTTTTGTCACTCCAGTGCCTTGCCGTTCACCTTGGCACCACTGGGCCAGACTACACTCAATCTACTGAGAGAAGACGTAAACGTTCAGTTAAGTCTGATTCTTTCACATGGATCGGCAGACCATTACATAAAAAGCCCCGCCTCCAGCTATTTGCTTAGAAATTCTAGGAACAATAACGAGGCCTGCGTCTTGTGATTGTAGTGTTACGTGTAGGTATGTAAGGCTAGACCAAATTGTAGAGATTTGGTAGGAGCAAGCCCATGTAATGCTTTGTAGGTTAGCAATAAAACCTGGAAATCAGCCCTAGCCTTAACAGGAAGCCAGTGTAGAGAGGCTAGCACATGAGTAATACAATATATATTTTTGGTTCTAGTCAAGATTCTATCAGCTGTTTTTAGCTGAAGTGTGTTTAGTACATTATCTGGGTAGCCGGAGAGTAGAGCATTGCAGTAATCTAATCTTAACGTGACAAAAGCATGGATTCGTTTTTTCTGTTTCATATTTAGACAAAAGTTTCAGATTTTTGCAATGTTACGAAGATGTTAAAAAGCAAGTCTTAAGATTAATTTTTATGTTTGTGAAAAGAGGGATCAGGATCGAAAGTAATGCCAAGGTCCTTCACTGTTTTATTTGAAATGACTGTACAACCAGAGATTCATTGTCAGATCAAACAGTAGATCTCTTTGTTTCTTGGGACCTAGAACTAGCATCTCTGTTTTGTCCGAGTTTAAAAGTAAAACATTATCCGCCATCCACCTCCTTTATGTCTGAAACACAGGCTTCCAGGGTAGGCAATTTTGGGGCTTCACCATGTTTTCATCGAAATTTACAGCTGTGTGTCGTCAGCATAGCAGTGAAAGTTGTCATTGTGTTTCCCGAATGACATCACCAAGAGGTAGCATTATATTGTGAAAACAATAATGGTCCTAAAACGGAACCTTGAGGAACACTGGAACTTGCCATTGATTTGTCAGAGAACAAACCATCCACAGAGACGAACTGATATCTTTCACACAGATAAGATCGAAACCAGGCAAGAACTTGTCTGCGTAGTTGTTTGAATAACCAAAGTCATTGAGGTGGTGGGCTACTAAGTGAGCGAGAGGCTGATACGTTGTCTAGGTGGAGGTGTTAGATAAGACGCCACTCATGGGCAGATTGGTTTAATACAATTTTCTTGTTTTCTCACTGGTAGTGTCCCAAAGGGCACCCTATTCCCTACTTTGGCACCCTATTCCCTACTTTGGCACCCTATTCCCTACTTTGGCACCCTATTCCCTACTTTGGCACCCTATTCCCTACTTTGGCACCCTATTCCCTACTTTGGCACCCTATTCCCTACTTTGGCACCCTATTCCCTACTTTGGCATCCTATTCCCTACTTTGGCATCCTATTCCCTACTTTGGCATCCTATTCCCTACTTTGGCACCCTATTCCCTACTTTGGCACCCTATTCCCTACTTTGGCACCCTATTCCCTACTTTGGCACCCTATTCCCTACTTTGGCACCCTATTCCCTACTTTGGCACCCTATTCCCTACTTTCAACCAGTGCCCATAGGGAACAGTGTTCCATTTGGGATGAAAACACTGTGTGGTGATTACTAGAAACCAGTAGGGTCCATATGTTCATTCTGTTTCTGTACCATACCGGGGGTCTACGGTATTACAGGAAGTCATTTAAAAAAAAAAAAATGTATTAAGCAACACAAATCATAATCCAGGAGGGCATTGAATGTCTCTGCTGTAACCACAGACATTGTTCATTGTTCTTTCTGACTTGCCATCTAGAAAACCAAATGCATAGCTGGAGCCTTGAGATGGATATCATTTAATTTTGTCTTCGATTAGTTAACGTAGAATAATAATATTATTACAGTTATAAGCAGTCGGTGTTACCCCGTGTGCCTGATGTGAGGAAGGAGGAAGAAGCTTGTCACCCATTAGACAGTGAGTCTCTTCTGTCCCTCCTCCCGACGACGACGACCGGCTAAAAACTACCAGGGTAGCTCCAACCTTGTGTTCTTCCCCTCATTTGACGATGTTTTTGCTCAGTGAAGATCACACACCCTTTCCAGGATGAATAATAGATTGTCTGAAGCATTCGTTTCTTCCGTCCTGCACCCCCCCCCCCGTCCTTATATACAAAGCCGCGTGTTTAGCATTGTAAAGCAATGCAGCACTCTCTCTTAAAACGTTAGACAGATTTTAAACTCCCTCTCACAGCAATGGAAGTAAAGATGATGGCTGAGGAGGAAGTGGAGGAGGGAGGAGAGTGTAGGAGGGAAGTCGAGCACTTACAAAACATCTCCCTAAATGTGGAGTCTCTCCCTGCCCGTTACTGCATTAGCTAGGCACATTAGTGTGTTTATGTCTGCTCTTAAAGCTGGTTATGTCTCGTTGTGCTGAGTAGGACAGAAGAACGTACAGTAGCAAACCTTGTCTACTCACAGGGCTGGGGAGCAGAAGGGCCGTGGCTGTAAGGTGTGTGTGTGTGTGTTAGACATGCGGGGGTAGCCTAAGTAATGATCCCTGAGGTTTGTCTGGAACCACTTGATAGGAGCTGAAGGAGTGAGGGAAACAGCCTCTCCATTTATAGAGTCATTATATTACTGATGGACAGCTACATTTCCTCTCTCCTCTGTTCAGTGTCTTTCCCATAGAGATAAATGATTCATCTTCTATGGGTTCCCCCCCCCCCCCCCACACACACATCAGCTCTAATGGAATAGAACTCACTTTCTTAAAGGGACATTTTTACCATTCATTCATTTCCAGCACCCTCCCAACATCAACATAATGTGAAAATGTTTCGTGAAAATGTTTTGTAGTAAAAAAAAAATTGATTGTTTCCAATGACATCATTGTTGTGCATCAAGTGATTTTTAACCAATTATGAGTAGGAATTGCCGACTAGTTGGTTGTCATTGGAACACTCATCTTCCTCTCTTTTTTTACTACAACATATAGAAATGTGACCTTTTCACACGTTGATGTTTAAGGTGGTGCTGTAGATTATGGTTTTATTAATAAAATTATTTTTTATTTTTATTTAACTAGGCAAGTCAGTTAAAGAATAAACTCTTATTTACGACGACGACCTACCAAAAGGCCTCCTGCGGGGACGGGGGCCTGGGATTAAAATAAATAAATAAATACAATGTAAATATAGGACAAAACACACATCAATAGCACATAGAGACCTAAGACAACAACGCAACATGACAGCGCATGGTTGCAACACAACACAATATGAAGTTTTGGGAATTTCCCTTTAAGGACAAGATGAACCATCATCAGATCCACTTACAGTGACTACCACATGATATGATACATCTCTGGCATCATTATCACAACCCATACAAATACGCTGGTTTCAGATGCAGAATGCTGGAGACTAGTTATAGACCAGTAGGGCTGGGAATTGCCAAGGGACCTCACAATATTATATCAATACTTATGTGCCGATACAACGATATGTATTGCAATCAGGGGTTCGGAACCGGGTTCAGGGAACAAAACCAGAAATATTACGACATTTCAGTCGCATCTTGCGCCATAGGCTACACTTGTCTGTACATAACGCATGTAAACAACTAGTTGACCTGCTCTATCCACACTGATTGGTGTAAACAACTAGTTGACCTGCTCTATCCCCACTGATTGGTGTAAACAACTAGTTGACCTGCTCTATCCACACTGATTGGTGGAAACAACTAGTTTACCTGCTCTATCCACACTGATTGGTGTAAACAACTAGTTTACCTGCTCTATCCACACTGATTGGTGTAAACAACTAGTTTACCTGCTCTATCCACACTGATTGGCGTGAACAACTAGTTTACCTGCTCTATCCACACTGATTGGCGTAAACAACTAGTTTACCTGCTCTATCCACACTGATTGGTGTAAACAACTCGTTTACCTGCTCTATCCACACTGATTGGTGGAAACAACTAGTTTACCTGCTCTATCCACACTGATTGGTGGAAACAACTAGTTTACCTGCTCTATCCACACTGATTGGTGGAAACAACTAGTTTACCTGCTCTATCCACACTGATTGGCGTAAACAACTCGTTTACCTGCTCTATCCACACTGATCAGTGTAAACAACTAGTTTACCTGCTCTATCCACACTGATTGGCGTGAACAACTAGTTTACCTGCTCTATCCACACTGATTGGTGTAAACAACTAGTTTACCTGCTCTATCCACACTGATTGGTGTAAACAACTAGTTTACCTGCTCTATCCACACTGATTGGTGTAAACAACTAGTTTACCTGCTCTATCCGCACTGATTGGTGTAAACAACTAGTTTACCTGCTCTATCCACACTGATTGGTGTAAACAACTAGTTTACCTGCTCTATCCACACTGATCGGTGTAAACAACTAGTTTACCTGCTCTATCCACACTGATTGGTGTAAACAACTAGTTTACCTGCTCTATCCGCACTGATTGGTGTAAACAACTAGTTTACCTGCTCTATCCACACTGATTGGTGTAAACAACTAGTTTACCTGCTCTATCCACACTGATTGGCGTGAACAACTAGTTTACCTGCTCTATCCACACTGATCGGTGTAAACAACTAGTTTACCTGCTCTATCCGCACTGATTGGTGTAAACAACTAGTTTACCTGCTCTATCCACACTGATTGGTGTAAACAACTAGTTTACCTGCTCTATCCACACTGATTGGTGTAAACAACTAGTTTACCTGCTCTATCCCCACTGATTGGTGTAAACAACTAGTTTAGTTGACACTGATTGGTGAACTAATGTAATGAGATAAATGTACACAAACGGTTGATTTCACAGGTTAAAAAAGGAACAGAAAGGAACGATATAATAAAACATGTTCAGGCCTTTCTCTGACACCGCTGAGTATACACTGAGTGTTCAAAACATTGAAAACAACTTCCTCGTGTTTCAGAGGATGCTTTGCTCTCGACCTTCGCCTCTCCCGAGACTGTACGGATGGGGCAACACTGTAACTACTAACCCTCTCTCTCTCTCTCCCCCCCTCGCTCTCTATCTCTCTTTCCCCCCTCGCTCGCTCTCTCTCTCAGGTGCGTTGGACCGTTGTGTGATGGGCATCACGGCTGTAGAGATCCTGAATGCGTGTGATGAGGTGGTGCCGGCCGCTGTGGACGCTCTAAGCCACCCTGCGGTCAACCTGAAACAGGCCATGACACGACGCAGCCTGGCCGCGCTCAAGAACATGGCTACGCACAAACTACAGACCCTGGCTACCAACCTACTGGCTGCAGACAACGCAGACAAGGTCAGTTGTAACCCAAAACCCCGGACCCTGGTTACCAATCTATTAGCAGACGAGGTTAGCTTATGCCATTGTTCATAATGTTTGTGACTATCTATGACACAGTTATATCTTATGTAGCTGTTATAAAGGCTACATAGGGGAATAGTTGAACCCTTATTATTTTAAACCTTAACATGAGCCCTGTGTACTGTATGTAGGGCTGCTTCTCGAAGACCTCATCCGGGGTCAAAGGTTAGAAAGCAATGAGCTCAGTCTGGTGTACTGGTCCCTTTTGTAATTGCTGTGTTTCAAACCTTGATCAGCACTTCATCACTGGAGAAGTGTTCTCCATCGCAATGCAACACACACACACACACACACACACACACATCACTGTCTCTCTGCCAATAGTCATCCAGGATGTTTCACTTCAGGAGGGAGGGGGAGAAGAAGGAAAGAGTCCCCGAGCTTTGAGTAGAATCTTCATAGAACAATCAACCTCCCTGAACTATGGTTGTGTCTGTCACCCTCTGTGCTAGGATGCAGAGAGCAGCAGAAGGGGCTCTTCTGCCTAAAGGGAAGCACTTAGTGGCCATTTTGAAAACCAGTCTGATTTTTGAAAAGCATAAAGGCTACATTGCAGTGGCATGAACAGGTCAAATAGCAGGAGCCAGGCAGCCAGGCAGCCAGCCAGCCAGGCAGCCAGCCAGCCAGCCAGCCAGCCAGCCAGCCAGCCAGCCAGGCAGCCAGGCAGCCAGGCAGCCAGCCAGCCAGCCAGCCAGCCAGCCAGCCAGCCAGCCAGCCAGCCAGGCCCTGCGTTCTAAGATGTTGCTGGAGAGAATAGATGAAGAGGAAGATAGTGAGTGTGGTTCTAGCAGACAATTATACAGGGAAACACTCCACCTGCTCCTCCTCCCTCTCCTGCTCTTCCTCCCTCCTCCTCCTGCTCTTCCTCCTCCTCCTTCCTCTTCTTCGTCGCTCTTCTCCTCTTCCTCCCGCTCCTCTTCCTCCCGCTCCTCTTCCTCCCTCTCCTCCCGCTCCTTTCCCTCCCTCTCCTCCCCCTCTTCCTCCCTCTCGCCTCTTCCTGCACGGAGGTGGTGTGTGTGTGTGTGTGTGTGGTGAAGAGTGTTTTCCAGCCCAGCGGCCTGCAGGGACCAGGGCTTAGTTAAAGTGGAGCCTGGGCTCTTAGTGTTGTGGGCTTGGGGCTGTTGGGATTGAGGCATGGCTCTGGATACTACCAGGGGAGAAGATGGAATGAGAGGTAATCCTCCCTCCCTCCTGTACTCGTTTCTCTCATCTCACTCCATCTTCTCCCTGAGATTCACACCTCTGCCTCAGCCTGCCAGGAGGGTTAGAGGGATGGACCTCTAGCAAGATAACACTAGATGTGTGTGTGTTTATAGCACCAGCTAGCTGACACTAGAAGTGTCCAATGTGGCTTACTTGCAGTTGGTACGAGTGTGGCTCAGTTGGTGCGAAGTGGGCCTCTATGACTCAGTTGGTGCGAAGTGGGCCTCTATGACTCAATTGGTGCGAAGTGGGCCTCTGACTCAATTGGTGTGAGTGAGGATTTGTACAAGTGTTTCAATTTCTGGAGGCATTATCTACACATTAAAATGCATGTTCTCCGTTCTGTACGTTTATTAGTATAAAAGTGTGGTGTAGTATGTACAGTTGAAGTCAGAAGTTTACATACACTTAGGTTGGAGTCATTAACTCATTTTTCAACCACTCCACAAATGTTTTTAACAAACTATAGTTTTGGCAAGTCGGTTAGGACATCTGCTTTGTGCGTGACACAAGTAATTTTCCCAACAATTGTTTACAGACGGATTATTTCACTTATAATTCACTGTCACAATTCCTGTGGGTCAGAAGTTTACATACACTAAGTTGACTGTGCCTTTAAACAGCTTGGAAAATTCCAGAAAATTATGTTATGGCTTTAGAAGCTTCTGATAGGCTAATTGACATAATTTGAGTCAATTGGAGGTGTACCTGTGGATGTATTTCAAGGCCTACCTTCAAACTCAGTGCCTCTTTGCTTGACATCATGTGAAAATCTAAAGAAATCAGGCAAGACCTCAGAAAAAAATTGTCGACCTCCACAAGTCTGGTTCATACTTGGGAGCAATTTCCAAATGCCTGAAGGTACCACGTTCATCTGTACAAACAATAGTACGCACGTATAAACACCATGGGACCACGCAGCCGTCATACCGCTCAGGAAGGAGACGCATTCTGTCTCCTAGAGATGAACGTACTTTGGTGTGAAAAGTGCAAATCAATCCCAGAACAACAGCAAAGGACCTTGTGAAGATGCTGGAGGAAACAGGTACAAAAGTATCTATATCCACAGTAAAAAAAGTCCTAAATCGACATAACCTGAAAGGCCGCTCAGCAAGGAAGAAGCCAATGCTCCAAAACCACTATAAAAAAGCCAGACTACGGTTTGCAACTGCACATGTGGACAAAGATCGTACTTTTTGGAGAAATATCCTCTGGTCTGATGAAATAAAAATAGGACTGTTTGGCCATAATGACCATCGTTATGCTTGGAGGAAAAAGGGGGAGGCTGGCAAGCCGAAGAACACCATCCCAAACGTGTAGCACGGGGGTGGCAGCATCATGTTGTGGGGGTGCTTCGCTGCAGGAGGTACTGGTGCACTTCACAAAATAGATGGCATCACGAGGCAGGAAAATTATGTGAATATATTGAAGCAACATCTCAAGACATCAGTCAGGAAGTTAAAGCTTGGTTGGAAATGGGTCTTCCAAATGGACAATGACCTCAAGCATACTTCCAAAGATGTGGCAAAATGGCCTAAGGACAACAAAGTCAAGGTATTGGAGTGGCCATCACAAAGCCCTGACCTCAATCCTATAGAACATTTGTTGGCTGAACTGAAATGGTGTGTACGAGCAAGGAGGCCTACAAACCTGACCAGCTCTGTCAGGATGAATGGGCCAAAATTCACCCAACTTATTGTGGGAAGCTTGTGGAAGGCTACCTGCAACGTTTGACCCAAGTTAACTTCTTATGGCTGCAGGGGCAGTATTGAGTAGCTTGGATGAAAGGTGCACAGAGGTGCCCAGAGTAAACTGCCTGCTCCTCAGTCCCAGTTGCTAATATATTAATAGTATTATTAGTATTGGATAGAAAACACACTGACGTTTCTAAAACTGTTTGACTTATGTCTGTGAGTATAACAGAACTCATATGGCAGGCAGAAACCTGAGAAGAAATCCAACCAGGAAGTGAGAAATCTGAGGTTGGTCTATTTTCAACCCATCGCCTATTGAAAACACAGTAGGATATGGATCTGTTTGCACTTCCTACGGCTTCCACTAGATGTCAACAGTCTGTAGAACCTCGAATGAAGCTTCTACTGTGATGTGGGACTGTGAGTCGGTGGTCTGGCAGAGTGCCAAGTCCTGGTCATGCGCATTCCACATGATAGGGACTTGCGTTCCATTACTTCTATAGACACAAAGGAATTCTCCGGTTGGAACGTTATTGAATATTTATGATAACATCCTAAAGATTGATTCTATACTTAGTTTGACAAGTTTATTCGACCTTTAATAAAACTTTTTGAAGTTTTCGTCCGACGTTATGCGGGAACCGCACAAGCGTTTGGATTTGTGTACTAAACGCGCAAACAAAAGTAGCTACTTGGACATAAATTACGGACATTACCGAACAAAACTAACATTTCTTGTGGGAGTCCTGGGAGTGCATTCCGACGAAGATCAGCAACGGTAAGTGAAGATTTATAATGCTTTTTATGAGTTTTGTTGACTGCACAATTTGTCGGGTAACCGTTATGGCTTCCTTTTGTGGCTGAACGCTGTTCTCAGATTATTGAATATTGTGCTTTTGCTGTAAATATTTTTGAAATCTGACACAGCGGTTGCATTAAGAAAAATTGTATCTTTAATTCTATGTAAAACATGTATCTTTCATCAAAGTTTATGATGAGTATTTAATGTTATTTGACGTGGCTCTCTGCAATTTCTCCGGATATTTTGGAGGCATTTCTGAACATGGCGCCAATGTCAGGGTTTTTGGATATAAATATGAACTTAATCGAACAAAACATATATGTATTATGTAACATGAAGTGCTATGAGTGTCATCTGATGAAGATCATCAAAGGTTAGTGATTCATTTTATCTCTATTTCTGCCTATTGTGACTCCTTTCTTTGACTGGAAAAATGGCTGTGGTTATTGTGATTTTGCGGTGACCTAACATAATCGTTTGTGGTGCTTTCGCTGAAAAGCCTATTTGAAATCGGACACTTTGGTGGGATTGACAACAAGATTACCTTTAAAATGGTATAAGAAACATGTATGTCTGAGGAATTTTAATTATGAGATTTCGTTTTTTTTAATTTGGCGCCCTGCATTTTCACTGGCTGTCATATCATCCCGTTACCAGGATTGCAGCCATAAGAAGTTAAACAATTTAAAGGCCATGCTACCAAATACTAATTGAGTGTAGGTGAACTTCTGACCCACTGGGAACGTGATGAAAGAAATTAAAGCTGAAATAAATAATTATCTCATTATTCTGACATTTCACATTCTTAAAATAAAGTGGTGATCCTAACTGACCTAAGACGGGTAATTTTTACTAGGATTAAATGTCAGTAATTGTGAAACTGAGTTTAATTGTATTAGGCTGAGGTGTATGTAAACCTCCAACTACAGCTGTATATGAAACAGATCGTTAAAGGTTTCCCTGCCTGTCATGGCTGGTCATAGAAAGACAACATCCTGTGCCTTTTCTCTCCCTCTGTTTCTCTTCCTGCTGGTCTGTAGGGGCTGAATGGCAACCAGGCCGGATGTGCTCCTCTCTGATGAGCTGTGTGTGTGTGTTTGGTCTGAGAGCCCAGTAGCTCGTTAAGACTATCAAGCAGCAGAGGAATGTTAGCGAGGAAGGATGACCTTAAAGGAAGAACATAGCAGGCTGCCAGGAGAGAGTTGTATGGAGTCTGTCTGTCTCCCTTCTCTCTGCCAGTCTGTCTCCCTCTCTGCCGGTCTGTCTGTACAGAGCTTGTGTCTCCCCTTCCGTACGCATGCCTCTGCACAAAGCCTGTCTGTCTGTGTCTCCGTCCGTCTGCCTGTCTGTCTGTACAGAGCAGGGATGGGCGATTTGTGGGCGGGGGGGGGGGGGGGGGGGGCTACAAAAAAATCTGAACTCATCACGAGAGGTCACAGTGGCTCTCCTGTCTGCATACCCACATCCGTACCCACATCCGTATCCTCACATGCAGTCAGATCTGGGCCAAAGATACGTTTTGAAAGAACATTTAGCAATTTTCTCACAAATTTCCAGCAATTTTACAAATTTTTGTCATGGGGCAGAGAAATATTTGCAGTTTTCAATATGATTGAGAGTGACTAACAAAATAAATGTGGGCCCAACGGTCAGTAATTTGACCATGATTACTACAAGTTTAGACAGCTGGCTAATTTACCAATCAGCTGACATGAAATAACAAGAGAGACTGCGGATGCACAACCACATTTCAAAATGACACCTGGTGTATTGTACTGTTCTAACTGTCATCATTCTAAATGACACCTGGTGTATTGTACTGTCATCATTCTAAATGACACCTGGTGTATTGTACTGTCATCATTCTAAATGACACCTGGTGTATTGTACTGTCATCATTCTAAATGACACCTGGTGTATTGTACTGTCATCATTCTAAATGACACCTGGTGTATTGTACTGTTCTAACTGTCATCATTCTAAATGACACCTGGTGTATTGTACTGTAGACCCTGGACAAAGAGAAGATCCCCCCCCCCCCACACACCACTGTCTGCCGCTAGACCAAGACCTTTCCCCTAATTACTCTGATCCTACGGCCTGTTGTGTGTGTGTGTGTGTGTGTGTGTGTGTGTGTAGCCATCCTCCCCGACCAACACTGTCTTCCCATCACTAAGGAAGAGGGACTTGGTTGTCAGGAGTGTGTGGATGTACAGTGTGAATGGGTCACTGTGTCACAACCTGGCTCTTAGATGGTGACAAGCAAGGAAGTCCACACGTTGGCAGTTAAGGAGTAACAAAGATATTTATTAAATAACTGGTGAAGTATAAAACTATTAAGGAAAACTAACCTGTGAAAGTAGGGGTGTAATGGAGGTGCATGGATGAAGGTGTTCTAATTCCTAATCAAAAAACATAATCAACCAGATCACACAACATAATGGTTTTTGTGGAGGAGTAGAGAGGGGAGTGTAGAGAGGAGAGGGGAGTGTAGAGAGGAGAGGGGAGTGTAGAGAGGAGAGGGGAGTGTAGAGAGGAGAGGGGAGTGTAGAGAGGAGAGGGGAGTGTAGAGAGGAGAGGGGAGTGTAGAGAGGAGAGGGGAGTGTAGAGAGGAGAGGGGAGTGTAGAGAGGAGAGGGGAGTGTAGAGAGGAGAGGGGAGTGTAGAGAGGAGAGGGGAGTGTAGAGAGGGGAGGGTAGAGAGGGGAGGGTAGAGAGGGAGAGACTTATCTCCTAGTTGATCCCAAACCCAGGTGCAACTTGTCACCTTAACGACCCAATCAGCTCCACCTGTCCCCAATCTGCAAATAGAAGAAGACGGTGAAGGTGGTAGGGAGAGAGTAACAACAGACACGGTATCTTTCCTTTGTCCAGGTGGTGAAGATCAGAGTGTTTTCTGAATCTAAAACTCTTCTTCCTCCTCCTCCACTTTAGTGGTCATCACTAGGTGGTATTATTGCTATAGCTTGGTCTCCTGTTCTCTGTAACAGCCCATAATAACACAGGTCTCCACATAAAGGCAGGCAGCAGTTCAAGTACAATTTGTGTCTACTGGCTCCTTCCCTCGTCATAACGGTTGTCTTGAACTTGGTCCCAGATGGCACCCTGTTCCCTACATACTGCACTACTTCCTACCAGAGGCCCTGGTCAATAGGGTGCCATTTTGGACACATGCTAAGTGTCTTGACTGGAGATCAAATGGTCCGAGCCGGGAATCCAGAGAGGGGCCCCCCCCCCAGGCCAGGTGCTGTCTTTCTATAATGTCCCATCATTTCCTCTGACACAATAATTCTACCTCCACCCTGGGGCTGTGATACCTGCTGTCAATACGCACCATTATTCCCTCTACAACACACAGCCAGCCCACAACAACGGGCCCTGATACAGCCTCTAGCCAGCCCACAACAACGGGCCCTGATGCAGCAGCCTCTAGCCAGCCCACAACAGGCCCTGATGCAGCAGCCTCTAGCCAGCCCACAACGGGCCCTGATACAGCAGCCTCTAGCCAGCCCACAACAACGGGCCCTGATGCAGCAGCCTCTAGCCAGCCCACAACAACAGGCCCTGATGCAGCAGCCTCTAGCCAGCCCACAACAACAGGCCCTGATGCAGCAGCCTCTAGCCAGCCCACAACAACAGGCCCTGATGCAGCAGCCTCTAGCCAGCCCACAACAACGGGCCCTGATGCAGCAGCCTCTAGCCAGCCCACAACAGGCCCTGATGCAGCAGCCACTAGCCAGCCCACAACAACAGGCCCTGATGCAGCAGCCACTAGCCAGCCCACAACAACGGGCCCTGATGCAGCAGCCACTAGCCAGCCCACAACAACGGGCCCTGATGCAGCAGCCTCTAGCCAGCCCACAACAACAGGCCCTGATGCAGCAGTCACTAGCCAGCCCACAACAACGGGCCCTGATGCAGCAGCCTCTAGCCAGCCCACAACAACAGGCCCTGATGCAGCAGCCTCTAGCCAGCCCACAACAACGGGCCCTGATACAGCAGCCTCTAGCCAGCCCACAACAACGGGCCCTGATGCAGCAGCCTCTAGCCAGCCCACAACAACGGGCCCTGATGCAGCAGCCACTAGCCAGCCCACAACAACGGGCCCTGATGCAGCAGCCACTAGCCAGCCCACAACAACGGGCCCTGATGCAGCAGCCTCTAGCCAGCCCACAACAACAGGCCCTGATGCAGCAGCCACTAGCCAGCCCACAACAACAGGCCCTGATGCAGCAGCCACTAGCCAGCCCACAACAACGGGCCCTGATGCAGCAGCCACTAGCCAGCCCACAACAACGGGCCCTGATGCAGCAGCCACTAGCCAGCCCACAACGGGCCCTGATGCAGCAGCCTCTAGCCAGCCCACAACAGGCCCTGATGCAGCAGCCTCTAGCCAGCCCACAACAACAGGCCCTGATGCAGCAGCCTCTAGCCAGCCCACAACAACGGGCCCTGATGCAGCAGCCACTAGCCAGCCCACCTAGCCACCCACTGGGGTAACTGCCTTCCAATCAACCTGCTGGCCTCCACTTTGGTGCCACCATTACACCCGCACTGCCTCCCTGCAAAACCACTTTTACTTGTGTGTGTGTGTGTGCGCGCGCCGTGGTCAGTTTGTTTGTGTTAGGGTTCTTGAGTGTCTAAACATGTGCCTTTTAAAAAAGTGTATTTGTGAGTCCTGACCCTTTGGTGTGTTGATGTTGTGGAGGTGTGTGTGTGTGTTGATGTTGTGGAGGTGTGTGTGTGTTGATGTTGTGGAGGTGTGTGTGTGTGTGTTGATGTTGTGGAGGTGTGTGTGTGTGTGTGTGTTGATGTTGTGGAGGTGTGTGTGTGTGTGTGTGTGTTGATGTTGTGGAGGTGTGTGTGTGTGTGTGTGTGTGTTGTTGTGGAGGTGTGTGTGTGTGTTGATGATGTTGTGGAGGTGTGTGTGTGTGTGTGTTGATGATGTTGTGGAGGTGTGTGTGTGTGTGTGTGTGTGTTGATGTTGTGGAGGTGTGTGTGTGTGTTGATGATGTTGTGGAGGTGTGTGTGTGTGTGTGTGTGTGTGTTGATGATGTTGTGGAGGTGTGTGTGTGTGTGTGTGTGTGTTGATGATGTTGTGGAGGTGTGTGTGTGTGTGTGTGTGTTGATGTTGTGGAGGTGTGTGTGTGTGTGTGTGTGTTGATGATGTTGTGGAGGTGTGTGTTGTGGATGTGTGTGTGTGTGTGTGTGGTTTTCTGGAGGCCGGTTGGTAACAGAGTAGCTCTTGAGGCGTATTGATTTTGTAATGTCTCCCTGAATGCTCTTAGTCAAGGTTCAACAAAGTTTTCACTGAGTTGATTTGTCCAAGTCCGGGGCTGTTAACACCAGAACCATTAGCAGCCCGGCGTCATCAAGCAGCATCCTAATAATAGACTGGTGATCTACAAGATGGAAGGCTTTTACTGTCATGTGAAGGACTATAATTCCCACCTTTTTGTGTGTCGCTTTTCCCCCTTTTGACCCAGCTAGTGTCAGTGAAAATCACCCCACGTATGTGGGGGTTATGGTTGGGGGTTATGGTGTGGGGGTTATGGTGTGGGGGTTATGGTGTGGGGGTTATGGTGTGGGGGTTATGGTGTGGGGGTTACGGTGTGGGGGTTACGGTGTGGGGGTTACGGTGTGGGGGTTACGGTGTGGGGGTTACGGTGTGGGGGGTTACGGTGTGGGGGTTATTGATCCTATATCATATAGACAGCAAATCCAATTTTGTTTGTCACATACATGGTTAGCAGATGTTAATGCAAGTGTAGCGAAATGCTTGTGCTTCTAGTTCCGACCATGCAGTAATAACCAACAAGTAATCTAACCTAACAATTCCACAACTACTACCTTATACACACAAGTGTAAAGGAATGAATATATACATATACATATATGGATGAGCGATGGCCGTGCGGCATAGGCAAGATGGTATAGAGTACATTATATACATGTGATATGAGTAATGTAAGATATGTAAACATTATTAAAGTGGCATTGTTTTAAAGTGACTAGTGATCCATTTATTAAAGTGTCCAGTGATTGGGTCTCAATGTAGGCAGCAGCCTCTCTGAGTTAATGATGGCTTTTTAACAGTCTGATGTCCTTGAGATAGAAGCTGTTTTTCAGTCTCTTGGTCCCAGCATTGATACGCTTGTACTGACCTCGCCTTCTGGATGATAGTGGGGTGAACAGGCCGTGGCTCGGGTGTTTTCTTTGGGCCTTCCTGTGACATCGGGTGCTGTAGGTGTGATGCGTTTTGCAGACTGCACCACCCTCTGGAGAGCCTTGCGGTTGTGGACGGTGCAGTTGCCGTACCAGCCCGACAGGACGCTCTCGATTGTGGGCGGCAGGTAGCCTAGTGGTTAGAGCGTTGGACTCGTAACAGAAAGGTTGCTAGATCGAATCCCCGAGCTGGTTGTTCAAATCTGTCGTTCTACCCCTGAACAAGGCAGTTAACCGACTGTTCTTAGGCTGTCATTGTAAATGAGAATTTGTTCTTAACTGACTTGCCTAGTTAAATAAAGGTACAAATAAAATAAAAATTGCATCTGTAAAAGTTTGTCAGGGTTTTAGGTGACAAGCCAAATTTCTTCAGCCTTCTGAGGTTGAAGAGGCGCTGTTGCGCCTTCACCACGCTGTCTGTGTGAATGGACCATTTCAGTTTGTCTGTGATGTGTACGCCCAGGAACTTAAAACGTTCCACCTTCTCCACTGCTGTCCCTTCGATGTGGTTAGGGGCGTGTTCCCTCTGTTGTTTCCTGAAGTCCACGATCATCTCCTTTGTGTTGTTGACGTTGAGTGTGAGGTTATTTTCCTGACACCACACTCCGAGGGCCCTCACCTCCTCCCTGTAGGCTGTCTCGTCGTTGTTGGTAATCAAGCCCACTACTGTTGTGACGTCTGCATAGACACTTCCTCTATAGATTCTGGGTCTTTCTGTCTCCCTGCCTGCTGTTTTCACTCCTCTAGTCTGGAGAGGAGAGGACGAGAGGTGAGGGGTCTTGTGGGACAATGACCTTTCAATAGCCTGGGTCTTTGTTTACAGCTCAGGAGCCCTTTCCCTCCTCTCCCCTCCGCCCGTTCACACCGCTCTCCTCCCCTCCCCTCCGCCCGTTCACACCGCTCTCCTCTCCTCCCCTCCGCCCGTTCACACCGCTCTCCTCCCCTCCACCCGTTCACACCGCTCTCCTCCCCTCCGCCCGTTCACACCGCTCTCCTCCCCTCCGCCCGTTCACACCGCTCTCCTCCCCTCCGCCCGTTCACACCGCTCTCCTCCCCTCCGCCCGTTCACACCGCTCTCCTCCCCTCCGCCCGTTCACACCGCTCTCCTCCCCTCCGCCCGTTCACACCGCTCTCCTCCCCTCCGCCCGTTCACACCGCTCTCCTCCCCTCCGCCCGTTCACACCGCTCTCCTCTCCTCCCCTCCGCCCGTTCACACCGCTCTCCCCTCCGCCCGTTCACACCGCTCTCCTCTCCTCCCCTCTGCCCGTTCACACCGCTCTCCTCTCCTCCCCTCCGCCCGTTCACACCGCTCTCCTCCCCTCCGCCCGTTCACACCGCTCTCCTCTCCTCCCCTCTGCCCGTTCACACCGCTCTCCTCTCCTCCCCTCTGCCCGTTCACACCGCTCTCCTCTCCTCTGCCCGTTCACACCGCTCTCCTCTCCTCTGCCCGTTCACACCGCTCTCCTCTCCTCTGCCCGTTCACACCGCTCTCCTCCCCTCCGCCCGTTCACACCGCTCTCCTCTCTCCTCTGCCCGTTCACACCGCTCTCCTCTCCTCTCCTCCCCTCCGCCCGTTCACACCGCTCTCCTCTCTCCTCTGCCCGTTCACACCGCTCTCCTCTCCTCCCCTCCGCCCGTTCACACCGCTCTCCCCTCCGCCCGTTCACACCGCTCTCCTCCCCTCCGCCCGTTCACACCTCTCTCCTCCCCTCCGCCCGTTCACACCTCTCTCCTCCCCTCCGCCCGTTCACACCGCTCTCCTCTCCTCCCCTCTGCCCGTTCACACCGCTCTCCTCTCCTCCCCTCTGCCCGTTCACACCGCTCTCCTCTCCTCCCCTCTGCCCGTTCACACCGCTCTCCTCTCCTCCCCTCCGCCCGTTCACACCGCTCTCCTCTCCTCCCCTCCGCCCGTTCACACCGCTCTCCTCTCCTCCCCTCCGCCCGTTCACACCGCTCTCCTCCCCTCCGCCCGTTCACACCGCTCTCCTCTCCTCCCCTCTGCCCGTTCACACCGCTCTCCTCTCCTCCCCTCTGCCCGTTCACACCGCTCTCCTCTCCTCCCCTCCGCCCGTTCACACCGCTCTCCTCTCCTCCCCTCTGCCGGTTCACACCGCTCTCCTCTCCTCCCCTCTGCCCGTTCACACCGCTCTCCTCTCCTCCCCTCTGCCCGTTCACACCGCTCTCCTCTCCTCTGCCCGTTCACACCGCTCTCCTCTCCTCTGCCCGTTCACACCGCTCTCCTCTCCTCCGCCCGTTCACACCGCTCTCCTCTCCTCTGCCCGTTCACACCGCTCTCCTCTCCTCCGCCCGTTCACACCGCTCTCCTCCCCTCCGCCCGTTCACACCGCTCTCCTCCTCTCCCCTCCGCCCGTTCACACCGCTCTGCTCTCCTCCCCTCTGCCCGTTCACACCGCTCTCCTCCTCTCCCCTCCGCCCGTTCACACCGCTCTCCTCCTCTCCCCTCCGCCCGTTCACACCGCTCTGCTCTCCTCCCCTCTGCCCGTTCACACCGCTCTCCTCTCCTCCCCTCTGCCCGTTCACACCGCTCTCCCCTCCGCCCGTTCACACCGCTCTCCTCTCCTCCCCTCTGCCCGTTCACACCGCTCTCCTCCTCTCCCCTCCGCCCGTTCACACCGCTCTCCTCCTCTCCCCTCCGCCCGTTCACACCGCTCTGCTCTCCTCCCCTCTGCCCGTTCACACCGCTCTCCTCTCCTCCCCTCTGCCCGTTCACACCGCTCTCCTCTCCTCCCCTCCGCCCGTTCACACCGCTCTCCTCTCCTCCCCTCTGCCCGTTCACACCGCTCTCCTCTCCTCCCCTCCGCCCGTTCACACCGCTCTCCTCTCCTCCCCTCCGCCCGTTCACACCGCTCTCCTCTCCTCCCCTCCGCCCGTTCACACCGCTCTCCTCTCCTCCCCTCCGCACGTTCACACCGCTGTGACTGTTCAAATGGTCAATATGATTGTATATTTCATTATGAGGGTTGGGGTCAAATCTATTTAAATGCTGTCCATTTTTCAGCAAGTAAACTGAAATTCCAATTTTTCTCTTTGAAAATGATCTACTATGATAATGCACTATACCAATCTTCCTCTTCTTTGACTGCTCTCTTTATCAGCCAGTCAGATGGGTGGGTTGCTATGCAGACTCTCCAGTCCACTGGCTCTATATGTAGTCCAGGGGGAGAGTTTAATAGAAGTGATATGAAATGCTCCCTGCTCCTTCCCTGGCATTTCAGGCGCACTGGCTCTGTGATTCTGTGATTGAATTATCTGTTGTTATTCTGGTGACTGTCCTAGCTCCACTCTGCTCTCCTGTGTGTCTGTCCTCTCCTAGCTCCACTCTGCTCTCCTGTGTGTCTGTCCTCTCCTAGCTCCACTCTGCTCTCCTGTGTGTCTGTCCTCTCCTAGCTCCACTCTGCTCTCCTGTGTGTCTGTCCTCTCCTACCTCCACTCTGCTCTCTTGTGTGTCTGTCCTCTCCTAGCTCCACTCTGCTCTCCTGTGTGTCTGTCCTCTCCTAGCTCCACTCTGCTCTCCTGTGTGTCTGTCCTCTCCTAGCTCCACTCTGCTCTCCTGTGTGTCTGTCCTCTCCTAGCTCCACTCTGCTCTCCTGTGTGTCTGTCCTCTCCTAGCTCCACTCTGCTCTCCTGTGTGTCTGTCCTCTCCTAGCTCCACTCTGCTCTCCTGCGTGTCTGTCCTCTCCTAGCTCCACTCTGCTCTCCTCTGTGTCTGTCCTCTCCTAGCTCCACTCTGCTCTCCTCTGTGTGTGTCCTCTCCTAGCTCCACTCTGCTCTCCTCTGTGCGTGTCCTCTCCTAGCTCCACTCTGCTCTCCTCTGTGCGTGTCCTCTCCTAGCTCCACTCTGCTCTCCTGTGTGCCTGTCCTCTCCTAGCTCCACTCTGCTCTCCTCTGTGTCTGTCCTTTCCTAGCTCCACTCTGCTCTCCTGTGTGTCTGTCCTCTCCTAGCTCCACTCTGCTCTCCTCTGTGTCTGTCCTCTCCTAGCTCCACTCTGCTCTCCTCTGTGTCTGTCCTCTCCTAGCTCCACTCTGCTCTCCTCTGTGCGTGTCCTCTCCTAGCTCCACTCTGCTCTCCTCTGTGCGTGTCCTCTCCTAGCTCCACTCTGCTCTCCTCTGTGCGTGTCCTCTCCTAGCTCCACTCTGCTCTCCTGTGTGCCTGTCCTCTCCTAGCTCCACTCTGCTCTCCTCTGTGTCTGTCCTCTCCTAGCTCCACTCTGCTCTCCTCTGTGTCTGTCCTCTCCTAGCTCCACTCTGCTCTCCTCTGTGTCTGTCCTCTCCTAGCTCCACTCTGCTCTCTTGTGTGTCTGTCCTCTCCTACCTCCACTCTGCTCTCTTGTGTGTCTGTCCTCTCCTACCTCCACTCTGCTCTCTTGTGTGTCTGTCCTCTCCTACCTCCACTCAGATGTTAGAAATGCACCTGATTCCACACAGCGAGCTACCACTATATCTGCTACCATCATATCTGCTACCATCAGCCCAACCCCATTCCTCTCTCCATCCCAACCCCATTCCTCTCTCCATCCCAACCCCGTTCCTCTCTCCATCCCAACCCCGTTCCTCTCTCCATCCCAACCCCGTTCCTCTCTCCATCCCAACCCCGTTCCTCTCTCCATCCCAACCCCGTTCCTCTCTCCATCCCAACCCCGTTCCTCTCTCCATCCCAACCCCGTTCCTCTCTCCATCCCAACCCCGTTCCTCTCTCCATCCCAACCCCGTTCCTCTCTCCATCCCAACCCCGTTCCTCTCTCCATCCCAACCCCGTTCCTCTCTCCATCCCAACCCCGTTCCTCTCTCTATCCCAACCCCGTTCCTCTCTCTATCCCAACCCCGTTCCTCTCTCTATCCCAACCCCGTTCCTCTCTCCAGCCCAACCCCGTTCCTCTCTCCAGCCCAACCCCGTTCCTCTCTCCAGCCCAACCCCGTTCCTCTCTCCAGCCCAACCCCGTTCCTCTCTCCAGCCCAACCCCGTTCCTCTCTCCAGCCCAACCCCGTTCCTCTCTCCAGCCCAACCCCGTTCCTCTCTCCAGCCCAACCCCGTTCCTCTCTCCAGCCCAACCCCGTTCCTCTCTCCAGCCCAACCCCGTTCCTCTCTCCAGCCCAACCCCGTTCCTCTCTCCAGCCCAACCCCGTTCCTCTCTCCAGCCCAACCCCGTTCCTCTCTCCAGCCCAACCCCGTTCCTCTCTCCAGCCCAACCCCGTTCCTCTCTCCAGCCCAACCCCGTGCCTCTCTCCAGCCCAACCCCGTGCCTCTCTCTATCCCAACCCCGTGCCTCTCTCTATCCCAACCCCGTTCCTCTCTCTATCCCAACCCCGTTCCTCTCTCCATCCCAACCCCGTTCCTCTCTCCAGCCCAACCCCGGTCCTCTCTCCAGCCCAACCCCGGTCCTCTCTCCAGCCCAACCCCGGTCCTCTCTCCAGCCCAACCCCGGTCCTCTCTCCAGCCCAACCCCGGTCCTCTCTCCAGCCCAACCCCGGTCCTCTCTCCAGCCCAACCCCGGTCCTCTCTCCAGCCCAACCCCGGTCCTCTCTCCAGCCCAACCCCGGTCCTCTCTCCAGCCCAACCCCGGTCCTCTCTCCAGCCCAACCCCGGTCCTCTCTCCAGCCCAACCCCGGTCCTCTCTCCAGCCCAACCCCGGTCCTCTCTCCAGCCCAACCCCGGTCCTCTCTCCAGCCCAACCCCGGTCCTCTCTCCAGCCCAACCCCGGTCCTCTCTCCAGCCCAACCCCGGTCCTCTCTCCAGCCCAACCCCGGTCCTCTCTCTATCCCAACCCCGGTCCTCTCTCCAGCCCAACCCCGTTACTCTCTCTATCCCAACCCTGTTCCTCTCTCCAGCCCAACCACGTTCCTCTCTCCAGCCCAACCACGTTCCTCTCTCCAGCCCAACCACGTTCCTCTCTCCAGCCCAACCCCGTTCCTCTCTCTATCCCAACCCCGTTCCTCTCTCTATCCCAACCCCGTTCCTCTCTCTATCCCAACCCCGTTCCTCTCTCTATCCCAACCCCGTTCCTCTCTCCAGCCCAACCCCGTTCCTCTCTCTATCCCAACCCCGTTCCTCTCTCCATCCCAACCCCGTTCCTCTCTCCATCCCAACCCCGTTCCTCTCTCCATCCCAACCCCGTTCCTCTCTCCATCCCAACCCCGTTCCTCTCTCCAGCCCAACCCCGTTCCTCTCTCCAGCCTCTCTCCATCCCAACCCCGTTCCTCTCTCCAGCCCAACCCCGTTCCTCTCTCCAGCCTCTCTCCAGCCCAACCCCGTGCCTCTCTCCAGCCCAACCCCGTTCCTCCCACCATCCCTCCCGTCATCTCGTCAGGCCGTTAGTAAAGACATTGGAAAAAATGGCTGTCGTAAGAGCATGTTTTTTCTTCTTCTATGTCCTAGAGTAGTGTGTGTGTGTGGATGGCGGGGCGATATAAATGAATGCCTGCAGCTATGATAGAAGGAATGGATGGAGGACAGGGGGGTGTTTTCTGCTCATCTTCTCGAGTCCGTCTGCAGCCTAGTTGTGTCCTGAGAGAGGGAGGGAAAGGGAGGTGGACAAGGGAAGATGGGGCTGGGGGGAGGGTCCCTTTGTCTTGTGGTTTTGGCAGGCGTTATCCTGTAGAGGGCAGCCTTCCTCCATCAAAAGAACACCACTGCCTGGGAGAAATCTGTCATCATCAATGAGAGGTTGAAAGAGCTCATTCATTAAGCCACACTGATCAGAACCCATCAGTACTGCTGCTGCTGGACACATTGAGTTCTGAACATATCTCCATGTCTAAGGGTATGTGTGCAACTTCTCTGCTGTGTGTGTGTGTGTGTGTGTCGCAGGTGCAATGGTTCACCATCAGTCAGGACACTATAAAGGCTAATTACTGAACAGGGAAGCCGTGAACTGGGCTGGGGCTTCTCTCTCTCACACACACACACACACACACACACTGGCGTCTCACGGCTCGTTACGGAGTGTGACTCGGAGCCTGGAGAAGTGGACATCTGTCGGACAACTGAGCCGACACACAGTCTGTGGCTTTGATTCGCTGTTCCCTCATCAGACAGACATACCAGGCTGATGGCTCCAATCCCAGACAGACCAAACTGATGGCTCCAATCCCAGATAGACCAAGCTGATGGCTCCAATCCCAGACAGACCAAGCTGATGGCTCCAATCCCAGACAGACCAAGCTGATGGCTCCAATCCCAGACAGACCAAGCTGATGGCTCCAATCCCAGACAGACCAAGCTGATGGCTCCAATCCCAGATAGACCAAGCTGATGGCTCCAATCCCAAACTGATGGCTCCAATCCCAAGCTGATGGCTCCAATCCCAAGCTGATGGCTCCAATCCCAAGCTGATGGCTCCAATCCCAAGCTGATGGCTCCAATCCCAGATAGACCAAGCTGATGGCTCCAATCCCAGATAGACCAAGCTGATGGCTCCAATCCCAGATAGACCAAGCTGATGGCTCCAATCCCAGATAGACCAAGCTGATGGCTCCAATCCCAGATAGACCAAGCTGATGGCTCCAATCCCAGATAGACCAAGCTGATGGCTCCAATCCCAGATAGACCAAGCTGATGGCTCCAATCCCAGATAGACCAAGCTGATGGCTCCAATCCCAGATAGACCAAGCTGATGGCTCCAATCCCAGATAGACCAAACTGATGGCTCCAATCCCAGACAGACAAAGATGATGGCTCCAATCCCAGACAGACCAAACCGATGGCTCCAATCCCAGACAGACCAAGCCGATGGCTCCAATCCCAGACAGACCAAACTGATGGCTCCAATCCCAGACAGACCAAACTGATGGCTCCAATCCCAGACAGACCAAACTGATGGCTCCAATCCCAGACAGACCAAACTGATGGCTCCAATCCCAGACAGACCAAACTGATGGCTCCAATCCCAGATAGACCAAACTGATGGCTCCAATCCCAGACAGACAAAGGAGCTGAACTGTACCTATCCTCACTCCGCCTCACGCCGCTGCGCTTCTCTCTGCTGGTGTGTGTGTTAGGAGTCTCTTCTCTCTGACAAATGTCTGTCAGACAGGGGCCTGGTTATAACTTGTAATAATGACTTATAACGCACACCATGTTGACTTCTCTTTTAAAATCAACTCTAATACTATAATTATAGAATTTGCTACTCATTCAAAAATAGTTTAGGAGTACTGGTCATACACCATGTATATCACAATCATACTATGTGCTATTGTTCAAGTCCCATAACAAACCACTGTGTAATTGTTTGTTCAAGTCCCATAACAAACCACTGCGTAATTGTTTGTTCAAGTCCCATAACAAACCACTGCGTAATTGTTTGTTCAAGTCCCATAACAAACCACTGCGTAATTGTTTGTTCAAGTCCCATAACAAACCACTGCGTAATTGTTTGTTCAAGTCCCATAACAAACCACTGCGTAATTGTTTGTTCAAGTCCCATAACAAACCAATGTCGCCTTTGGTATATTGTGCATTCTGGTTTTGTAATTTTTCACTGAGATGCTGGTGTAAAGTAGTTGGTTTTGTGTCCTCATGTCCTGAAGCCGATAGAGGAGGTCCAGCCTGAATACGCTGTTAGGCCTCCCTCCCTCCCTCATCCTTTCTCCTCTACGCCTGACCTTGTTCTCCTCTGTGATCACTGAGACACACACAGCAGTGCCCATTGAAGCTGTTTAACTGCCATTGAGCACAGTGACAATGCTGACCCTCAGTGTGCTAATTGTTAGAGATAGACCTTACTCTATTGTTTGAGCCCTCCCTCCCTCCCGGACAGAGCAGATGCAGGATAGGGGGGGAGGGGTTGGGGGGCTTGGGGACCTAACAGCAGCTTCTCTCTATAGCTCTCTTTCTATCTCCTCTTCCTCTCTCTTTCTCCCTCTTCTCTCTCTCCTCTTCCTCTCTCTATCATCTCTCTATCATCTCTCTTTCTCTCTCTTGCTCTCTTTCTCTCCTCTTTCTCTCCTCTTTCTCTCCTCTTTCTCTCCTCTCTCCTTATCATCTCTCTCTCGCCTTCTCTCGTTCTTTCTCTCCCTCTCCTCTTGGAAGAAAGTAAACTAATGTTGTGAGGGCCTAGTCCAGTCATTGTAGACCTTGTTTGTTTCTATGTAAACATCCTTTCCTGTGCAAAGAGTGTAGTAGTGCAGGGGCCTTTCAAATTGAATTACAATTGAATAGGGATTAGCATGTTTGTAAATGAGACTTGCCGTGGTTAGAAAACAGAATGAGATTCTGTGGGGAAAAAAGCTTGGACATTGGAGGTGAAATATACCATGTTAACACACAGTGACTAAACCTGTATCTAAATCTTTGCTCCTGAATCCAGACACAGTGACTAAACATGTATCTAAATCTTTGCTCCTGAATCCAGACACAGTGACTAAACCTGTATCTAATCTTTGCTCCTGAATCCAGACACAGTGAAATGGAAACACAGTGATTTGAGATTGATGAACTGTCATTCAGAGTTTACATATACAGGGAGCTCCTAAAAGTATTGGGACAGTGACAGAGTTTACATATACAAGGAGCTCCTAAAAGTATTGGGACAGTGACAGAGTTTACATATACAGGGAGCTCCTAAAAGTATTGGGACAGTGACAGAGTTTACATATACAGGGAGCTCCTAAAAGTATTGGGACAGTGACACAGAGTTTACCAACAGACATCCATATTGTTCTCAGTATCAACACAGAGTGTGAGACAGCCAAACGGCTATATTTCTGTATTCTTTAATGTGTTATAAACTCAGTCAAGTAGGGTGTTCAGAGGGTGCAACTACAGTGAGCTCCTAGAAGTATTGGGACAGAGACACATGTCTTGATGTTTTGTCTCTGTACTCCCAGTGCTTTGTATTTGAAATGATGGCATGACTATGAGGTTAAAGTGCAGACTGTCAGATTTAATTTGAGGGTATTTTCATCCATATCAGATGAACCGTTTATAAATTACGCTACTTGTTGTATATAGTCCACCCATTTTAGGGGACCAAAAGTATTGGGACAAATTCACTTATGTGTATTAAATTAGTAAAAAGTGAAGTATCTGGTTCTATATTCATAGCACCCAATTATTACATCAGGTTTGTGACTCTACACATTTGTTGGATGCTTTTGCAGTTTGTTTTGGTTGTTTCAGATTATTTTGTGCCCAATAGAAATGAATGGTAAATAATGTACCGTGTCAGTTTTGGAGTCACTTTTACTGTAAATAAAAAAAAAATATATATATGTTTCTAAACACTTCTACATTAATGTGGATGCTACCATGGTTACGGATAATCCTGAATGAATCGTGAATAATGATGAACGTTAAACACATATTATCATATGTAAATATCATCCTCCCAAGACATGCTGACCTCCCCTGTTACATTATATCATATATAAATATCATCCTCCCAAGACATGCTGTTATTACATTATATCATATATAAATATCATCCTCCCAAGACATGCTGTTGTTACATTATATCATATGTAAATATCATCCTCCCAAGACATGCTGTTATTACATTATATCATATATAAATATCATCCTCCCAAGACATGCTGAACTCCCCTGTTATTACATTATATCATATGTAAATATCATCCTCCCAAGACATGCTGACCTCCCCTGTTATTACATTATATCATATATAAATATCATCCTCCCAAGACATGCTGTTGTTACATTATATCATATATAAATATCATCCTCCCAAGACATGCTGAACTCCCCTGTTATTACATTATATCATATATAAATATCATCCTCCCAAGACATGCTGTTATTACATTATATCATATATAAATATCATCCTCCCAAGACATGCTGAACTCCCCTGTTGTTATAATGGTGAGACGATAGCATGTCTTGGTGGTTATGATATTTGTGCGTCTGTTACTTTCACACTCATTATTCAGGATTCATTCAGGATTCTCCGTCTTCGTTTCTTTTCCAGGGTAACCTGCAGAAGTACTCCAACAACAGTCTGGTGGTGCAGGCCATGAAGACCAATCTGACAGACCCTGACATGCATGTCCTGTTCTTCGACGTGGAGTCGGTGATCATCCAGCTGCTGACGGAGGAGGCCCAGCGGCCCAACCCCACCCTGGTCTCCCCTGAGACCCTCCAGAAGGCCCAGGGAGCAGCCGACAAGGGAGGGTCCTTCCTCGCCAACAAGATCTTCAAACAGGTGAAGGAGGGATGGATAGTTGGTCCTGCTGGGTTGGGACTGGGATGACTACCTATATAGTGCTATAACGCTAGCTCTGGCTAAATGGGGACTAGGGTGCCACGCTAGCTCTGGCTAAATGGGGACTAGGGTGCCATGCTAGCTCTGGCTAAATGGGGACTAGGGTGCCACGCTAGCTCTGGCTAAATGGGGACTAGGGTGCCACGCTAGCTCTGGCTAAATGGGGACTAGGGTGCCATGCTAGCTCTGGCTAAATGGGGACTAGGGTGCCACGCTAGCTCTGGCTAAATGGGGATGAGGGTGCCATGCTATCTCTGGCTAAATGGGGACTAGGGTGCCATGCTAGCTTTGGCTAAATGGGGACTAGGGTGCCAAGCTAGCTTTGGCTAAATGGGGACTAGGGTGCCAAGCTAGCTTTGGCTAAATGGGGACTAGGGTGCCACGCTATCTCTGGCTAAATGGGGACTAGGGTGCCATGCTATCTCTGGCTAAATGGGGACTAGGGTGCTACGCTATCTCTGGATAAATGGGGACTAGGGTGCTACGCTAACTCTGGATAAATGGGGACTAGGGTGCCACGCTAGCTCTGGCTAAATGGGGACTAGGGTGCCACGCTAGCTCTGGCTAAATGGGGACTAGGGTGCCACGCTAGCTCTGGCTAAATGGGGACTAGGGTGCCACGCTAGCTCTGGATAAATGAGGACTAGGGTGCCACGCTAGCTCTGGCTAAATGGGGATGAGGGTGCCAATAGGGTGCCTCCTTATTACAGATATTATTCACATTATTCACAACAAAGTAATTGTTGGACTTATACAATTACTTTACCTTTTGTGCCTTGTACCTTTTATGAGATTCTGACTGTAACATTTCCTTGGACAATAATCTAGTTGAAATACTTCTCATAAAAACTGCGCACAATAAGCCCCACCATGATTATTTCTGTTGTTTTTATTACTGACTGGCGGCCATTTTGTCATGTCCAACAGGTGAAGGAGACAATGAAGGAGACCATTAAGGAGCACCTCCTGGATGAAGACGAGGAGGAAGAGGAGGAGATGAGGAGACGTGAGGAGAAGTCTAAGTCTCTGTCTCTGTTGGAGTATAACCTGACTATGGACACGGCTAAACTGTTCATGTCCTGTCTCCACGCCTGGGGTCTCAACGGACCACTGGACGAGGTGTGTCTGAGCAGACTGGGCATGCTCAAACCCCACTGCCCCATCTCCTTCGGTCTCATATCCCGTGGAGGACATATGTCTCTCATGCTGCCCACCTTCAAGGTAAGATTTACATTTTTACTATTTAAGTATTTTCCAAATATATATATATATATATATAATATAAATATTAGCTGATAGTTTTTTTTTTAGAATCGATATGTAACTCTTCTGTACTAATTAGGAGTCCCTGCTGCGTCAGATGGCCCTGTCCACGGGCAGGAAGTTGTCCCTGTCAGAGATGGTGGGTAAAGGGACATACGGAGTGTCCCGGGCCGTGACTACCCAGCACCTGCTCTCTGTCATCTCATTGGCTAACACCCTGATGGGCATGACCAATGCCACCTTCGTGGGAGAACACATGAAGAAGACACCCGTCAGGTACGCAGCATTGTCACACGGGCACCCGACACCTGGCTCAGGGGGGATATTTCATTAAAGGGGCAATCAGCAGTAGAAGTGATAACAAAGCAGTCTCCCCCGCCCCTGTTTCGGTAAACAGCTGAGGGATGAGGCTGGAGAAATGTAACCACTCTCTCCAATTCATAGACAGAGCTGTGGATGCATGGACTGACCATACATGATATCACAATGATAGTTTGAACCATGTTTTGAGGCTATATAGTTTAAGATTTTCTTTGTTTACGAACATTGGAGTAAAACAAGTTTATATTTGGGTTCTGATGGACTGTGACAGTTGAACTGAGCTCATGAGGGAAGTTATATTCTTCAAGAATCAATGGGTACATATCATTCCAAAAATACATGTAGCAATGGCTGATTGCCCCTTTAAAAGATGTGTGTACACACACACACACGCACACACACACACACACACACACACACACAGGCATAGACTCGTAAGACATTACCGCATCACCGATTCTACTACAGCAGCATAATTGTTTTTTAAGTATACTGTGTAACACATTACATATTCCACCAACAAGATGATACTAAACAACAAAACACAGCACAGTAGAACCCTGCTCCACGTGTATGTATGTATGTAGAACCCTGCTCCACGTGTATGTATGTATGTAGGTAGAACCCTGCTCCACGTGTATGTATGTATGTAGGTAGAACCCTGCTCCACGTGTATGTATGTATGTAGAACCCTGCTCCACGTGTATGTATGTATGTAGGTAGAACCCTGCTCCACGTGTATGTATGTAGGTAGAACCCTGCTCCACGTGTATGTATGTAGGTAGAACCCTGCTCCACGTGTATGTATGTAGGTAGAACCCTGCTCCACGTGTATGTATGTATGTATGTAGGTAGAACCCTGCTCCACGTGTATGTATGTAGGTAGAACCCTGCTCCACGTGTATGTATGTAGGTAGAACCCTGCTCCACGTGTATGTATGTATGTATGTAGAACCCTGCTCCACGTGTATGTATGTAGGTAGAACCCTGCTCCACGTGTATGTATGTAGGTAGAACCCTGCTCCACGTGTATGTATGTAGGTAGAACCCTGCTCCACGTGTATGTATGTAGGTAGAACCCTGCTCCACGTGTATGTATGTATGTAGAACCCTGCTCCACGTGTATGTATGTAGGTAGAACCCTGCTCCACGTCTATGTATTTAGGTAGAACCCTGCTCCACGTGTATGTATGTAGGTAGAACCCTGCTCCACGTGTATGTATGTATGTAGAACCCTGCTCCACGTGTATGTATGTAGGTAGAACCCTGCTCCACGTGTATGTATGTAGGTAGAACCCTGCTCCACGTGTATGTATGTATGTAGGTAGAACCCTGCTCCACGTGTATGTATGTATGTAGGTAGAACCCTGCTCCACGTGTATGTATGTATGTAGGTAGAACCCTGCTCCACGTGTATGTATGTATGTAGGTAGAACCCTGCTCAACGTGTATGTATGTAGGTAGAACCCTGCTCAACGTGTATGTATGTAGGTAGAACCCTGCTCCACGTGTATGTATGTAGGTAGAACCCTGCTCAACGTGTATGTATGTATGTAGGTAGAACCCTGCTCAACGTGTATGTATGTAGGTAGAACCCTGCTCGACGTGTATGTAGGTAGAACCCTGCTCCACGTGTACGTATGTAGGTAGAACCCTGCTCGACGTGTATGTAGGTAGAACCCCGCTCCACGTGTATGTATGTAGGTAGAACCCTGCTCCACGTGTATGTATGTAGGTAGAACCCTGCTCCACGTGTATGTATGTATCCAATATGAAGAAGGATGCTGTGTAGCTTTGAATGGTGGGTACATCCTCAGTCTTAGACCTGTGATTACCTGTCCTCTGTCTGTAGTACCCCCAGGCCTCATGTCGTCTGTGGGCCCCTGGCCCTGTGATTACCTGTCTGTAGTACCCCCAGGCCTCATGTCGTCTGTGGGCCCCTGGCCCTGTGATTACCTGTCTGTAGTACCCCCAGGCCCCATGTCCTCTGTGGGCCCCTGGCCCTGTGATTACATGTCCCCTGTCTGTAGTACCCCCAGGCCTCATGTCGTCTGTGGGCCCCTGACCCTGTGATTACCTGTCCCCTGTCTGTAGTACCCCCGGGCCCCTGGCCCTGTGATTACCTGTCCTCTGTCTGTAGTACCCCCAGGCCCCATGTCCTCTGTGGGCCCCTGGCCCTGTGATTACCTGTCTGTAGTACCCCCAGGCCCCATGTCCGCTGTGGGCCCCTGGCCCTGTGACTACCTGTCCCCTGTCTGTAGTACCACCAGGCCCCATGTCCGCTGTGGGCCCCGGGCCCTGTGATTACCTGTCTGTAGTACCCCCAGGCCCCATGTCCTCTGTGGGCCCCTGGCCCTGTGATTACATGTCCCCTGTCTGTAGTACCCCCAGGCCTCATGTCCTCTGTGGGCCCCTGGCCCTGTGATTACCTGTCCCCTGTCTGTAGTACCCCCAGGTCCCATGTCCTCTGTGGGCCCCTGGCCCTGTGATTACCTGTTCCCTGTCTGTAGTACCCCCAGGCCTCATGTCGTCTGTGGGCCCCTGACCCTGTGATTACCTGTCCCCTGTCTGTAGTACCCCCGGGCCCCTGGCCCTGTGATTACCTGTCCTCTGTCTGTAGTACCCCCAGGCCCCATGTCCTCTGTGGGCCCCTGGCCCTGTGATTACCTGTCTGTAGTACCCCCAGGCCCCATGTCCGCTGTGGGCCCCGGGCCCTGTGATTACCTGTCCCCTGTCTGTAGTACCCCCAGGCCCCATGTCCGCTGTGGGCCCCTGGCCCTGTGACTACCTGTCCCCTGTCTGTAGTACCACCAGGCCCCATGTCCGCTGTGGGCCCCTGGCCCTGTGATTACCTGTCCTCAGTCTGTAGTACCTCCAGGCCCCATGTCCGCTGTGGGCCCCTGGCCTGGTGTGGCGTTGCTGAAACTGGGGATGATTGCCTGGTTTGTATTGAGCTGTTGTTCAGCCATAGTTTGCTATTTGTACATTGAGCCGCGAGCAGAGACGGGGGCAGAGACGGGGGCAGAGACGGGGGCAGAGACGGGGGCAGAGACGGGGGCAGAGACGGGGGCAGAGACGGGGGCAGAGACGGGGGCAGAGACGCGAGCAGAGACGCGAGCAGAGACGCGAGCAGAGACGCGAGCAGAGACGCGAGCAGAGACGCGAGCAGGGGCAGAGGTGGTCTGATTGTTAGAGCTTCCTCCTCTTGGTCTCGTAGGGAAGCTGAATGATTGTTAGAGCTTCCTCCTCTTGGTCTCGTAGGGAAGCTGAATGATTGTTAGAGCTTCCTACTCTTGGTCTCGTAGGGAAGCTGAATGATTGTTAGAGCTTCCTCCTCTTGGTCTCGTAGGGAAGCTGAATGATTGTTAGAGCTTCATCTTGGTCTCGTAGGGAAGCTGAATGATTGTTAGAGCTTCCTCCTCTTGGTCTCGTAGGGAAGCTGAATGATTGTTAGAGCTTCCTCCTCTTGGTCTCGTAGGGAAGCTGAATGATTGTTAGAGCTTCCTCTTGGTCTCGTAGGGAAGCTGAATGATTGTTAGAGCTTCCTCCTCTTGGTCTCGTAGGGAAGCTGAATGATTGTTAGAGCTTCCTCCTCTTGGTCTCGTAGGGAAGCTGAATGATTTAACAACATCCTGTTGCTGAAATGCCAGAAAGATGATGACAATTTTATGAAGTCTGTCGACGGCCCGGCCCAGGTGCCCCTTGATGTGTTTGTATTCTTTTCTTACATAAAACGGGGGGGGCAGGCGAATGGACAGACATGGGTCATAGAAAAAGAAGGGAGTACAGATGGACGGACAGACCTCTTCTCATCCTGTCTTCTAGCCATACAGATGCTCCAAGACAGTCCTCCATAGTTCAAAACTACTAAAATGTGGCCATCTTAGATTTATGACAGTGTTCTAGAATAAATGTCTTCTTGGCTAGTTTAAAATTAAGAAGAATCTCCAGAAAGCCCATTTAAACAATGCGTTAACCCCCAGCCGGGTCCTAATGCGTTAACCCCCCAGCCGGGTCCTAATGCGTTAACCCCCAGCCGGGTCCTAATGCGTTAACCCCCAGCCGGGTCCTAATGCGTTAACCCCCCAGCCGGGTCCCAATGCGTTAACCCCCCAGCCGGGTCCCAATGCGTTAACCCCCCAGCCGGGTCCCAATGCGTTAACCCCCCAGCCGGGTCCCAATGCGTTAACCCCCCAGCCGGGTCCCAATGCGTTAACCCCCAGCCGGGTCAACACATGTCTCATGTAAAAGAGGAGCTTTAACAACCCTCTGACATGTATTACATTAAGTTGTGCATCAGTAGACCTAGTACATATATCTCAGTAGGCCTAATACATATATCTCAGTAGGCCTAATACATATATCTCAGTAGGCCTAGTACATATATCTCAGTAGGCCTAGTACATATATCTCAGTAGGCCTAGTACATATATCTCAGTAGGCCTAGTACATATATCTCAGTAGGCCTAATACATATATCTCAGTAGGCCTAATACATATATCTCAGTAGGCCTAATACATATATCTCAGTAGGCCTAGTACATATATCTCAGTAGGCCTAGTACATATATCTCAGTAGGCCTAGTACATATATCTCAGTAGGCCTAGTACATATATCTCAGTAGGCCTAGTACATATATCTCAGTAGGCCTAGTACATATATCTCAGTAGGCCTAATACGTATATCTCAGTAGGTCTAATACGTATATCTCAGTAGGCCTAGTACGTATATCTCAGTAGGCCTAGTACGTATATCTCAGTAGGCCTAGTACGTATATCCTAGTATGTATATCTCAGTAGGCCTAATACGTATATCTCAGTAGGCTTAGTACGTATATCTCAGGAGGCCTAGTACGCATATCTCAGTAGGCCTAGTACGTATATCTCAATCTCAGTAGGCCTAGTACGTATATCCTAGTATGTATATCTCAGTAGGCCTAATACGTATATCTCAGTAGGCCTAATACGTATATCTCAGTAGGCTTAGTACGTATATCTCAGGAGGCCTAGTACGCATATCTCAGGAGGCCTAGTACGTATATCTCAGTAGGCCTAGTACGTATATCTCAGTAGGCCTAGTACGCATATCTCAGGAGGCCTAGTACGTATATCTCAGTAGGCCTAGTACGTATATCTCAGTAGGCCTAGTACGTATATCTCAGTAGGCCTAGTACGTATATCTCAGTAGGCCTAGTACGTATATCTCAGTAGGCCTAGTACGTATATCTCAGTAGGCCTAGTACGTATATCTCAGTAGGCCTAGTACGTATATCTCAGTAGGCCTAGTACGTATATCTCAGTAGGCCTAGTACGTATATCTCAGTAGGCCTAGTACGTATATCTCAGTAGGCCTAGTACGTATATCTCAGTAGGCCTAGTACATATATCTCAGTAGGCCTAGTACATATATCTCAGTAGGCCTAGTACATATATCTCAGTAGGCTTAGTACATATATCTCGGTAGGCTTAGTACGTATATCTCGGCAGGCCTAGTATGTATATCTCAGTAGGCTTTATTTTAAGAATGTGAAATGTCAGAATAATAGTAGAGTGATTTATTTCAGCTTTTATTTCTTTCATCACATTCCCAGTGGGTCAGAAGTTTACATACACTCAATTAGTATTTGGTAGTATTGCCTTTAAATTGTTGAACTTGGGTCAATCATTTTGGGTAGCCTTCCACAAGCTTCCCACAATAAGTTGGGTGAATTTTGGCCTATTCCTCTTGACAGAGCTGGTGTAACTGAGTCAGGTTTGTAGGCCTCCTTGCTCGCACACGCTTTTTCAGTTCTGCCCACAAATGTTTTGTAGGATTGAGGTCAGGGCTTTGTGATGGCCACTCCAATACCTTGACTTTGTTCTCCTTAAGCCATTTTGCCACAACTTTGGAAGTATGCTTGGGGTCATTGTCCATTTGGAAGACCCATTTGCGACCAAGCTTCAACTTCCTGACTGATGTCTTGAGATGTTGCTTCAATATATCCACATAATTTTCCTGCCTCATGATGCCATCTATTTTGTGAAGTGCACCAGTCCCTCCTGCAGCAAAGCACCCCCACAACATGATGCTGCCACCCTCGAACTTCACGGTTGGGATGGTGTTCTTCGGCTTGCAAGCTTCCCCCTTTTTCCTCCAAACATAACGATGGTCATTATGGCCAAACAGTTGTATTTTTGTTTCATCAGACCAGAGGACATTTCTCCAAAAAGTACGATCTTTGTCCCCATGTGCAGTTGCAAACCGTAGTCTTGCTTTTTTATGGCGGTTTTGGAGCAGTGACTTCTTCCTTGCTGAGTGGCCTTTCAGGTTATGTCGATTTAGGACTCGTTTTTACTGTGGATATAGATACTTTGGTACCGGTTTCCTCCAGCATCTTCACAAGGTCCTTTGCTGTTCTGGGATTGATTTGCACTTTTCACACCAAAGTACGTTCATCTCTAGGAGACAACGTGTCTCCTTCTTGAGCGGTATGACGGCTGCGTGGTCCCATGGTGTTTATATTTGCGTACTATTGTTTGTACAGATGAACGTGGTACCTTCAGGCATTTGGAAATTGCTCCCAAGTATGAACCAGACTTGTGGAGGTCTACAATTATTTTTCTGAGGTCTTGGCTGATTTCATTTGATTTTCCCATGATGTCAAGCAAAGAGGCACTGAGTTTGAAGGTAGGCCTTGAAATACATCCACAGGTACACCTCCAATTGACATAATTTGAGTCAATCAGAATCTTCTAAAGCCATGACTGCTAATAGCAGGAAGGACTCTCTGTTGTTCCGTGTAGTGAATCTGTTATCCAATGCGTTTGTATGGGCTAATAGCAGTAAGGACTCTCTGTTGTTCCGTGTAGTGAATCTGTTATCCAATGCGTTTGTATGGGCTAATAGCAGTAAGGACTCTCTGTTGTTCCGTGTAGTGAATCTGTTATCCAATGCGTTTGTATGGGCTAATAGCAGTAAGGACTCTCTGTTGTTCCGTGTAGTGAATCTGTTATCCAATGCGTTTGTATGGGCTAATAGCAGCCCAATTTTCTTTTTTCATCAAATCATTTTTTCAATTTTATTTTAAATACTTCAACTTAACAGTCAAAATCAAATCGCTAAATGACCCTTGGTATGACCTTCTTAAAACAATTCCATATAGGTTAGTAGAACCTCCGCTCCCCCGGTTTAGGCAGGGCTTAGACTCTTAAGGGTTAAACACATTTTTTGGCCAAGGGATCCGTGGAATAAGTTTAGAGGGTGTAATATAATACAACGTAATTTTATTAATCTGTAAATATGTTTTTAACCCTGGGCAAAATGAGTCTGCGAGGCTCACAGCGATATTGGTATTCAAAGAACTCCACCAATTCAATGCATCTTGTATTCCCCAATTTTTTTTCATAATTGTTTTGATGCATAAATGTATTTTAAGCTTTAAAACTGCAAAGTTTTCTCTCTGCCTTCATGGAAAAAGGTGTAGAATTGCAGGGTATTAGCTTTAAGGCTGCAACAACAAAAACATCTCTCTGTAATGACACATTTTGTAGAATTGCTGGAAATTACAGTAGCTTGAAAACGGCAACATTTTATTCCCGATGCCAAGAGGCGAGCCTTTTAATATGGTCTTTCACAGGGACAGAGATTTGGTTCGTCCGGCCATGCGCTGCCGACATCATAAGTAAAACTCACTGTTTGCTATTTTCATCTCCCTTGAGCTTGTCTGATTACGAGGGGGTCCCTGGTGAATTTCTTAACAATAAAGGGGTCCTCGGACACACAACAGTTTGAGAACCCCTGGCCTAAACAACAACAGTAATTGTGTAAAGGCAGGGATGCAGGGCATTGTTAAAACAACTACAGTAATTGTGTAAAGGCAGGGATGCAGGGCGGTGTTAAAACAACTACAGTAATTGTGTAAAGGCAGGGATGCAGGGCGGTGTTAAAACAACTACAGTAATTGTGTAAAGGCAGGGATGCAGGGTGGTGTGCAAAACAACTACAAGTATACTTGCTCTTGTTCCTCAACGGCACAGCGAAGAGAACAAAACAAATGTAAAAAAAATTATAGTTGAAGACTCTGGTTTGACAGCTGTGTTCACTTGGAAACACCAGTTAGACCTCTCACTGAAAGCCCTTGTCGTTGTCTTATGTTGCACCTATCCCAAATTCTAATATTCTTATCATGTTACTGATTGTATTCAGAGTATTTTCAGTGTTCATTATCAACAAATTTGGCCGAAAAGTACAGTAAAATCAACATGAAATTAACAGTGTAATGTTTAGATTCAGTCGCGTGTCAGGTCGAATTGTCCTCACCTATTTCAGCCTAATCATTTCCCCATAATCTCCAAACTGTTCCATTTTGAATTGCTACCATGGTTACGCATATGCTTTCCATATTGGCCAATCCCCAGGAGTTTAAGGGGTTAACAGCTCAGCTTTTGCTGCACTTTCCACCCTATTAGTTTGTGTGTGTGTGTGTGTGTTTCCTGTATCTAGTGTTTACACTGGGTAAGATGCTCAGTGTTAAAGAGGAGTGCATTTCCCTTGTTGCATCCCAAATTGAATCCTATTCCCTACGTAGTGCACTAAATAGGGAATAGGGTGCCATTTGGGATGCTTGCATAGCTGTGTCTGTCTGGAGTGTGATAAACAGTGGATGGGTCCTAAATTAAATTAATGGTCTGGGGTAGAGGGTATTGTACAACTCTCTCTTAGCGAATCATTGAACAAGCCTCTTCTACAGACTGGGACAATAGGCCCTGATCACTCTAAAGGGTTTCTATCCTGTTTCTATGCAGACTCCCAACTAGCAGAGTAAATGTGTCCGTGCCTTCGTGATGAATAGGAATTCAGCCTTCGGTAGGTCAGATAGATTACCGTTGGCTGTCGACTACATCTAGCTAGCCTCAGAGGCTTATGGAGAAGAGTCATCTGGGATCAAACTTTAACGGTGATGAAATGGATCAATTTAAATAAAGATCCAAAGTCTAAACAAAAAGTATATACTTCAGTATTGACGGTACAGTTCTCTGTGATAAGATGTTGACAGTTTTACTGTCACGATATTTTATAGGGACCCACCCACCATGGACGTAGGAGTCACATTGCTGGACCTAACTGGGGTAGATGGGACTGAACGAAGTACCTAACTGGGGTAGATGGGACTGAAAGAAGGACCTAACTGGGGTGGAGGGGACTGAATGAAATACCTAACTGGGGTGGAGGGGACTGAATGAAGGACCTAACTGGGGTGGAGGGGACTGAACGAAGGACCTAACTGGGGTGGAGGGGACTGAACGAAGGACCTAACTGGGGTGGAGGGGACTGAACGAAGGACCTAACTGGGGTGGAGGGGACTGAACGAAGGACCCAACTGGGGTGGAGGGGACTGAACGAAGGACCTAACTGGGGTGGAGGGGACTGAACGAAATACCTAACTGGGGTGGAGGGGACTGAACGAAGGACCCAACTGGGGTGGAGGGGACTGAACGAAGGATCCAACTGGGGTGGAGGGGACTGAACGAAGGACCTAACTGGGGTGGAGGGGACTGAATGAAATACCTAACTGGGGTGGAGGGGACTGAACGAAGGACCTAACTGGGGTGGAGGGGACTGAACGAAGGACCCAACTGGGGTGGAGGGGACTGAACGAAGGACCTAACTGGGTTGGAGGGGACTGAACGAAGGACCCAACTGGGGTAGAGGGGACTCAACGAAGGGTCACATCACTCTTTTTCTCCAGACTTAGTAAAAGCCACAGACTTCTCTCTCTGGAGGTCTGTAACATTTAGTAAAAGCCACAGACTTCTCTCTCTGGCTAAACTTCTCTCTCACTAACTTTACTCTGTCTTCACTCTCCTGAGAGAATAACTCGTTTTGTCATTGTAAAATGTCAGATACGTTTCCCTCCAGACCAGGATTTGTAACATCACAGGATCACAGGCAGCCTAGTTAGTGTCAGATCCCACTTACAGCACATGTAGTCTACTTTAGGCTTTAGCTAACGAGAGAGAAACTGTTCACCTCTTCACTGTCTTCATTAGTCCCAATGCAACAGGTGCAGTCAGCAGAATGGAACACTTAGCCTGAGGCTTTTTAAAGAGGGGGTGTAGCGTGGGCTTGTGAGGAGCTGTGAAGATCACACGTGAAGGTCTAGGAAGCCTGTTAACACAGCCTCTGATTTATATGTGTTACGGGGTATTCGGCCCTGGTGATTTAGTCAGGATGGGTGGGAAACCCTAGTGGGAGGAGAACTGCAGGTGTTCGAAGGTAGTAATGATGGGGTCACCTTCCCTTTAACATTGTGGACCGAGGGGGAAGAAGAAAAAAAGCCTTTGGTCCTTTCAACTACGAGATAGAACAGAACACGTCTGAACCTGTAGCTAGCCTGAATAAAAAGGAGAATTGGAGAGTGTTTGTATAGTGATGATTCGTTGTTCATAACCTCTCCCTGACCACACACACACACACACACACACACACACACACACACACACACACACACACACACCCCTCTCATACTACTAAGCTTGTCTTTTCTACATAGTACATGGACACAATTCAAGCTTCTCTGTCTGCTAAATATTTGATGGTATCTTTGTGTTCTATTCTCCAGGCCTCCAAGACCCGGGACCCCTGAGACCCCCAAAAAGACTGCAGTACCCCCTCAGGTGTCTAGTCCGGCCGTGCAGGGACAGATCAAACAAGGTAACTACAAAAGGCTGTTCTCCCTCAGGGCGGTGCTAGGAGAACCACTGATGTACAGGGCAGGCAGCAGGCGGCAGGCACTGTGAGCCTCAAATCTAGGAGAGATCTACTCCTGGCCTTTACAACTTAGTGTGAGTCCCTAATGCACCCTATTCCCTATATAGTGCACTACACTGGTCAAAAGTTGTTCACTATATAGGTACTAGTTTTGGGCTCTGGTCAGAAGTAGTGCACTATTTGAGACTAATCCCTAGAATACCTCATATAGTCATTCTCCACAGGAGTAAACTAAGCTGTCACTGACAGTCTACAATATCAAATTGTATTTGTCCAATGCCCCGAATACAACATGTGTAGACCTTACAGTGAAATGCTTACTTACAAGCCCTTAACCAACAATGCAGCTCAAGAAATAGAGTTGAAAAAATATTTACCAAATAATAAACAGAATTTAAAAAAATAATTAAAAGTAACACAATAAAATAACAATAACGAGGCTTTATACATGGGGGTACCGAGTCAGTGTGAGGGGGTACAGGTTGGTAGGGGTAATGTGTACATGTAGGTAGGGGTGAAGTGACTGCATAGATAATAAACAGCGAGTAGCAGCAGTGTATAAAACAAATGAATGGTGGGGTGGGGAGGGCTGATGTAATATATATGTTTACTGCACAGCTCACCTGTTACACTACAGGATTGGAGTCAATTCAGGAAGTTAGCTGACATTTCTATTCAATCATTGAGAAAAAAAATACCCATCTACTTTCAATGATTTCTCAAAAACTGTAAAGGATAAATAAATGATGTGCATTTTTGAATTTCCTGACATCAATTCGATTTGACCCCAGCCCTGGTGTTTGATACCCAGCCCTGGCGTTTGATACCCAGCCCTGGCGTTTGACCCCAGCCCTGGCGTTTGATACCCAGCCCTGGCGTTTGATACCCAGCCCTGGTGTTTGAGCCCAGCCCTGGCGTTTGATACCCAGCCCTGGCGTTTGATACCCAGCCCTGGTCTACAACACAACAGTTCTGTCTGTCTCACTGCTGTCTGTCTGGCCTTGTCCCTGACTCATACCAGTCAACGGTTGTTCAGTATCTATAAAGGTCAGAGATGGGCAACTGGCCCTTTTGTAGGCCCGTGGATCGGGGGGAGAACTTAGTCGGGGTCTCAACTTACTGTTAGAATAGTAGTTTACAAAAGGTACAATTTGGTATTGTGGTTGTGCATCAGCTGTTTTTCTCTTCTCTTGCCAGCTGTCTGAACTTGTAGTAATCATGGTCAAATTACAGACCGGGGGGCCAGCATTGATTTTCTTAGTCACTCTCACTTAGATATCATATTAAAAACGGCACATATTTCTCTCCACCCCATGGCAAAATGAGTAGAATTGCAGGAAGTGGGTTCTAAAATTGCTAAATCTTCTCTCCCACCCCATGGCAAAAAGTGTAGAATTGCAGAATTACTTAGGTCCTCCAAAAGGCTAGTGCTGACTCTGACTGCATGTGTGGGCGTATGTATCTGGATAGCAGACCCACAAGTCACTGCAGCCGCTCATGATGTGTTCAGAGAGATTTCACCATCAAAGTTGCCCATCCCTGAGCTAGGTGATATCCAGCTCAGTTTGGGTGGTGTGTCCATATATGGAATAATATTGTACCCCATGACTATGGATCAGACGATGTCTTAATAGCATATATTAAACACATTGGATAATCTCAATTAATAAAAAAGGAAGATAAACCGGAAATAAAATGATTTGTTCTTGCATGCACATATTTTAATATTTTCTAGCAATCTAATTATTTATACTTTTCTGTTATTCTTTAATTAAAAAAAAAAAAAGTACTATGTTAAAGATGCACTATGCAGAAATCGTTCTGCCGTTTCCTGGTTTGCTAAAATTCTAATAGTTTACTTAATTTCAGATTGTGACAAAACATGCAACAAGTAGTGTGGAGAATCATTGTACCATCTAAACCACTGTGAAATATATTTTACATTATCAAAAATGTGTTTTGAAGCTGGCGTATAAAACTAAAGTAAAAGACGCAAAAACTAAACTTAAGAACGGGAAACATAGAAATACAACCGATCTACCACTTCTTAGACTTGCTTTCAATGTGAATGACAGATCTATAACACACATTTCTATGTGAATGCGGTCGCGTCGCCCCAAAAAGGTTACATACTGCAGCTTTAATTGTCGGAACTTAGTAGTCTATGTGGTTTGGACTAATCATGACTCGTCTTTTGTTGTTGTGTCATAATTAAATGTAGAAATTAAAGTATAGTGATTATGTATGAACAACATTATTAACTAACGACGACCCCGCTAACCTTCAGCTGTGTTATGGGGGGGGTCTGTCAACACACACACACACACACACACACACACACACACACACACACACACACACACACACACACACACACACACACACACACACACACACACACACACACACACACACACACACACACACACCTACGTATGTACTGGTCTCCATGCAGATGGCACAAAGCAAAGGCCAGTTGAACAAACAACCGCCCCCTTCCCCCCCCCCCCCCCCCCCCCCCCCCCCCCCCACACACACACACACACGCTCCCCCCCATTTGCTGGGGCCGTTGTTACACCATATTCTAATTGAGAGGCAGCGTCCTGTAGTGACCTGCTAAATGGCTGTGTCATCCTCCCGTTGTTCAGACCCTCTGGCCGTAAGGACCCTCTGCTCATTAGGCTAATAGTTTCTGACTTTTCACCCCTAAACCAGTCAGTAACTGGGCATCACTTCACAACGTAATGTGAGTTAAAACGCTGACCTGTGTTTATCCAAAGATCACTTGTGTATTTTACTGTCTGCACCTTGTGCTATTTTTAGTACTGCCTTGGTATTGATTACTGCCTTGGTATTGATTACTGCCTTGGTATTGATTATTGCCTTGGTATTGATTACTGCCTTGGTATTGATTTACTTCGTTGGTATTGATTTACTTCGTTGGTATTGATTTATTGCGTTGGTATTGATTACTTCGTTGGTATTGATTACTTCGTTGGTATTGATTACTTCGTTGGTATTGATTATTGCCTTGGTATTGATTACTGCCTTGGTATTGATTACTGCCTTGGTATTGATTACTGCCTTGGTATTGATTACTGCCTTGGTATTGATTATTATGTTGGTATTGATTACTGCGTTGGTATTGATTACTGCGTTGGTATTGATTACTGCGTTGGTATTGATTAAAGCTATCAAGAAAGGCATTTCACTGTACCTTTGCACGTGACATTAAACTTCAGACTTGATATCATTTAACAAAACAAACATAATACAAATATAGACAATGCCAAAATGTAACGTGTGTATATTTTTTTGCACAAGGGCCGTTTGTTTTATTACACAGAATCAGAGGATGTTTCTTCGTGGCTGTCTCCGATACGGTGCCTATCATTAGTATTCACCCCCCATTTTATTGTGATCCAAAGTGGGATTAAACTGTTTTTTATTTTTTTAATCTACACAAAATACTCATGTAAAATAATACAAAAATATGAATTTTAATGAAAAATACATCACTTACTTACCTTGGTTAGATAAGTATTCAACCCATTGAGTCAATACATGTTAGAATCACCTTTGGCAGCGATTACAGCTGTGAGTCTTTCTGGGTAAGTCTCCAAGATGGCACCGTACTGAATGGCCACCGTTTTGCAAGCGCCGACCCAACATTGCTATTTTGTGATAATTTTGTAATTTTATTTTTACTATGTTTAATCTAAATGTATCCACTATTATTTCTTACAACCGACAAGAACTGTTGAATATCAACATGGCAGTTACTTACCCCAATTCCAGCATCTACTTCGACCCATCTGTCCTGGGCTCTTTCTGTAAATCCAACGCATTTTTCGGGCTCCCGAAAGAGGAACGTTTAGAGAAAAGAGAGGGGGGCGATCCAGTCACTTGATAATAAGATGAATGACCTCCAGTCGCGTATTCGCGACCAACGGGACTCTCGGAACTGCAATCTTTTGAGCTTTTCTGAAACATGGCTATCGGGACAGGACAATCCATGGCTATCCAGCTCGATGGATTCTCCATTCAACAGGCGGCCAGGACAGGGGAGTTGGGGACATCGAGGAGGGGGAAGGGGTTTGCCTTCATCAACTCCAACTGGTGTGCTAATTCCCCACTGTTCACCCATCTTGGAATACCTGATGGTCAAATGCTGACCCTTTAACCTCTTCAGCTGTTATCGTGACTGCTGTGTGTATACATTCCACCTCGGGATAAGAAAAAAAATAACAAGATGGCGCTTAATGAGCTGTACAAGGATATGAACCCGATGGTTAACTTACACCCAGAGGCTGCTTTTCTGCTTGCTGGCCACTAGGGGGTGACCACTGCTATTCTACCCACAAGCAAGCGTACAAGGCCCTCCCTCGTCCACCATTCGGCAGATCAGGATTCCGTACTCTTGCTTCCTGTTTACAAGCAGAAGCTGAAACAGGAAGTACCCCCGATTCGCTCTGTTCAGAAATGGTCACCAGAATCAGAGTATTCTGCAGGACTGCTTTGCTAGTGCTGTTTGGAATACGTTTTGAGACTCTGCCGGTAACATTGATGAGCTAACCACCTCCGTCACCGGCTTCATTAGAAAATGCATCAGCGACGTTGTTCCCACGGGGAAGATTCGCTGCTTCCCCCCAAAAAAGCCCTGGATTAACACAGAGGTTGGCGCTAAACTAAAGAGCAGGTCTACTGCACGCAGAGATATCGTAGAAAAACCTGATGCTACGGCCGAAGACCGGAATAAGTACAAAAGGGCCAGCTATGGACCTCCGCAAAGTCATCAAACGAGCAAAATGACAATATAGAAATAAGGTGGAATCATACTACGCAGGCTCCGACGCCCGGTGCATGTGGCAGGGGCTACAGTCCATTACGGATTTCAAAGTAAGACCCATCTGTTGTCTGCCCAACGACGCCGCTCTACCGGACTAACTCAATTCATTTTATGCACGTTTTGACAAAATCGAACCGGGTGTGAGGGCCATCACTCTCCGAGTCCAACGTGAGAAGGGTCTTTAATTAGGTCAACACTTACAAGACCGCACCCCCCGACGGTATTCCAGGCCGCGTTCTCAGAGCATACGCAGAGAAGCTGGCAGGCATATTCACGGTCATTTTCAACCTCTCCTTGTTCCAGTCTGTAATCCCAACATGTTTTAAGATGACCACAATCATCCCTGTTCCTAAGAACTCTAAGGCTTTGTGCCACAATGACTACCACCCTGTACCACTCACGTCTGTAATCATGAAGTGCTTTGAGAGGCTGGTTATGGCACACGCTAACTCCACAATCCCAGACACCCTAGACCCACTCCAATGAGCATACCAGCCCCAACAGATCCATAGACGACGCAATCTCAATTGCTCTCCACACTGCCCTCACCCAACTAGATAAGCTGAACTCCAATGTGATAATGCTATTCAATGAAGAGAGTGAAGCGTTCATCACCATTGACCCCTATAAACACATCACCAAGCTTAGGACTCTGGGTCTGAACACCTCCCTGTTCAACTGGATCCTGACGGCCGACCCCAGGTGGTGAGGGTCGGCAACATCACCTCCACCACGCTGACCCTTAACACAGGGGTCCCTCAGGGGTGTGTGCTTAGTCCCCTCCTGTACTCCCTGTTCACCCACGACTGTGTGGCCACGCACAACTTCAACACCATTATCAAGTTCGCTCACGATACGATGGCGGTCACTGGTGACCATGAGGCAGCCTACAGGGAGGAGGTCAGTGACCTGCCAGTGTGGTGCCGGAGCAACAACCTCTCCCTCAAAGTCAAGACCAAGGAGCTGGAAACAAACGGGGGGGGGGCGAGGACGCCGGCGGCAGTGGAGCTTGTAAACAGCTTTAAGTTACTTTGTGTCCAAGTCACTAAAGACTTAAAATGGTCCAAACACACACACACACAGCCGTGAAGAAAACGCGACAGCACCTCTTCCCCCTCAGGTGGTTGAAAAAGTTTCGCAATGGCCCTCAAATCTTGAAAAGGTTCTACAGCTGTACCATCGAGAGCATCTTGACTGGCTGCATCACTGCTTGGTATGGCAAATGCACCGCCTTCGATCACGTAGCGCTACAGAGGGGGATACAGACAGCCCAGTACAGCACTGGGGCCGAGCTCCCTGCCATCCAGGGCCTCTATATCAGGCGGCGTGAAAAGAAGGCCTGGAAAACATCCCAACCACCCGAGCCATAGACTATTTTCTCTGCTGCCGCACGGCAAGAGGTACCGGTGCATCAAGTCTGACACCAACCGCCATCACTCCAATATCCATGTCCCCTTCCCCCTATACATATCTACCTCCATCACTCCAGTATCCCTGTCCCCTTCCCCCTATACATATCTACCTCCATGACTCCAGTATCCCTGTCCCCTTCCCCCTATACATATATACCTCCATCACTCCAGTATCCCTGTCCCCTATACATATCTACCTCCATCACTCCAGTATCCCCTTCCCCCTATACATATCTACCTCCATCACTCCAGTATCCCTGTCCCCTATACATATCTACCTCCATCACTCCAGTATCCCTGTCTCCTTTCCTATACATATCTACCTCCATCACTCCAGTATCCCCTTCCCCCTATACATATCTACCTCCATCACTCCAGTATCCCCTTCCCCCTATACATATCTACCTCCATCACTCCAGTATCCCCTTCCCCTATACATATCTACCTCCATCACTCCAGTATACCTGTCACCGTATACATATCTACCTCCATCACTCCAGTATACCTGTCACCGTATACATATCTACCTCCATCACTCCAGTATACCTGTCACCGTATACATATCTACCTCCATCACTCCAGTATACCTGTCACCGTATACATATCTACCTCCATCACTCCAGTATCCCTGTCCCCTTCCCCCTATACATATATACCTCCATCACTCCAGTATCCCTGTCCCCTTCCCCCTATACATATCTACCTCCATCACTCCAGTATCCCCTTCCCCCTATACATATCTACCTCCATCACTCCAGTATCCCTGTCCCCTATACATATATACCTCCATCACTCCAGTATCCCCTTCCCCCTATACATATCTACCTCCATCACTCCAGTATCCCTGTCCCCTTCCCCCTATACATATCTACCTCCATCACGCCAGTATCCCTGTCCCCTATACATATCTACCTCCATCACTCCAGTATCCCCTTCCCCTATACATATCTACCTCCATCACTCCAGTATCCCCTTCCCCTATACATATCTACCTATTTTACTCCAGTATCCCTGTCCCCTATACATATCTACCTCCATCACTCCAGTATCCCTGTCCCCTATACATATCTACCTCCATCACTCCAGTATCCCTGTCCCCTATACATATCTACCTCCATCACTCCAGTATCCCTGTCCCCTATACATATCTACCTCCATCACTCCAGTATCCCTGTCCCCTATACATATCTACCTCCATCACTCCAGTATCCCTGTCCCCTTCCCCCTATACATATATACCTCCATCACTCCAGTATCCCTGTCCCCTTCCCCCTATACATATCTACCTCCATCACTCCAGTATCCCCTTCCCCCTATACATATCTACCTCCATCACTCCAGTATCCCTGTCCCCTATACATATATACCTCCATCACTCCAGTATCCCCTTCCCCCTATACATATCTACCTCCATCACTCCAGTATCCCTGTCCCCTTCCCCCTATACATATCTACCTCCATCACGCCAGTATCCCTGTCCCCTATACATATCTACCTCCATCACTCCAGTATCCCTGTCCCCTATACATATCTACCTCCATCACTCCAGTATCCCCTTCCCCCTATACATATCTACCTCCATCACTCCAGTATCCCTGTCCCCTTCCCCCTATACATATCTACCTCCATCTACCTGGTATTGGATCTGACTCTTTAATGTTTCCTGAATATAGTCTGCTTACTTACTTTATTGTGTATTTCATATTCTTATTTCTCGTGTTTTTTCTAGTATTACATTGTTCTTGATTATTGCATTGTTGGGTTTTGAGTTTTCAATAAAGGTATTTCACTGTACTTGTACATCTGAACGGCACCTATCGTGTAGATTTGGCCTTGTGTTATAGGTTATTGTCCTGCTGAACGGCACGTTTCGTGTAGATTTAGCCTTGTGTTATAGGTTACTGTCCTGCTGAAAGGTGATTTCCTCTCCGTCTCTGGTGTAAAGCAGAAGGAAGCAGGTCTTCCTCTAGGGTTTTCCCTGTGCTTAGGTCCATCCCGTTTCTTTTTATCCTGATAAAGTCCCCAGTCTTTGCCTTTGACAAGCATACCCATACCATGATGCAGCCACCACCATGCTTGAAAATAAGGAGGAAGTTACTCAGTGATGTGTTGCGTTTAGGCCAAAAAGTGTATTCCTTTTGATTTAAAAAAATATATATTATTACTTTAGTGCCTTGTTGCATACAGGATGCATGTTTTGGAATATGTTTGTATATATTTATATTCTGTATATTTATATTCTTCTTTTCACTATTGTCATTTACGTCAGTGTTGTGGAGTCACGACAATGTTGTTGATCCATCCTCAGTTTTCTCCCATCACAGCCAAACTGAACTCTGTAGCTGTTTTAATAATCACCAATAGCGTCATGGTAACATCCCTGAGCAGTTTCCTTCCCGTCCTGCAGCTCAGTTCAGAAGGACGACTGCGTCTTTGTGTCTGGGTGGTTTTAATACAGCATCGTTATTATCTGGTCCGTGCTTAAAGAGTGATTCAATGTCGGATTTTGTTATTGTTACCCATCTACCAATCACTGCCCTTCTTTATGAGGCGTTTGAAACACTTCCTGGTCTTCTGTAGTTGAATCTGTGATTGAAATTCAATATTTGACTGAGGGACCTTACAGATGTTGTATGTATGGGAGACAGAGGAAGAGGAGTAGTCATTCAAAAATCATGTCAACCCCTATTATTTAACGCAAAGTCCATTTAACTTAGGTTTTTTTTGTTCAGCCAAACTAATTTCGGCTTGCCTTAACAAAGGGCGTGAATACTTATGCACCGACTTTTTAAGTTATTTAATTGTTAATCATTTGTAAAAAGGTATTACATTTCTTTACTTTGACATTATCTAGTATTTTGTATAGATGAATGACACACACACAAAAAAATCACAATTAAATCTATTTCAATCCCGCTTTATAACACTACATAATGTGAAGAGATAATGATACCCACTATATATAGTGGCTATTGATTCTCAATGGTTGTTTTGGTTTTGAGGAGATAACCCTCTCGACGCTTTGAGTAACTTTCGTTTTCTTCTTCTCTCGTTTCCTGCTCTATTCATCTGATTCATCTATTCATCATCCGTTCGGTGAAAACTGTTCCCCCGGTTGTGTCATTAAGTGTTCTTTAATGGAGTCGTTCTTTTAAATCTGGTGCCAAGATAAAGGCATATAGGCTACGTTCCAAATGGTACCCGATTCCCTATAATTGTAACTATAAATACAAAAGTAGTGCACTAGAAAAGGAATAGCGTGCAATTTGGGACACTTTCTAAGTGTTTTGGAACAGCATGGTGAGCGCCGTAGCAACTTGTTAAAAGAGAGGGATTTGGAGAAACTAATGCTTTCTCAGGCTGTCACACAGCCATTAAGGAACATGAAGGGCTTGGAGAGAGAGAGGCAGGGGAGGGAGAGAGGAGGAGGGAGAGAGAGAATCCACGATCACGTCTCTCGTCTGTTATTATGGGAACGGCAGTTGGACTGGAGAAAGACTTCTACTGCTTCATAGGATTTATTCTTCAACGGCTTTATTCGCGCACGACAACAAAAATAACATATAATATGCGTTTCTGCAATGCCTTTTCATTTTAACTACATTAATCCATATATACATTTATTGCATTATTGTGTGTTTGACTTCATCCTGAGAAGCCAGGTACCTGGTTTGATTTAAAAAGGGGGGGATGTGATAAGATTTACAGCTAACCCACTAGGTAAAACTGGTTGACCAACTGACAAGGTCTTTTCACATTAAACTACATGTAAGACAATTAGTATTATTTGTATCAGTTACTTCCATAATTGACTTTGACAATCTTAATTCTTTGGTTTCTATGGCAATGTCACATGGTAATTTTTCCCCCTGTATTATATTTTGTATTAAATTCTCCTCCCACACTGCTCTGACAACCTGCTATCAGTCTGCCAGCCTCTCCCTCTCCTCCTCCTTTCCCTCGCCTCTCCCTCTCCTCCTCCTTTCCCTCGTCTCTCCCTCTCCTCCTCCTCTCCCTCTCCTCCTCCTCTCCCTCTCCTCCTCCTCTCCCTCTCCTCCTCCTTTCCCTCGTCTCTCCCTCTCCTCCTCCTCTCCCTCTCCTCCTCCTCTCCCTCTCCTCCTCCTCTCCCTCTCCTCCTCTTCTCTCCCTCTCCTCCTCGTCTCTCCCTCTCCTCCTCGTCTCTCCCTCTCCTCCTCCTTTCCCTCTCCTCTCCCTCTCCTCCTCCTTTCCCTCGCCTCTCCCTCTCCTCCTCCTTTCCCTCGCCTCTCCCTCTCCTCCTCTCCTTCTCCTCTCCCTCTCCTCCTCTCCTTCTCCTCTCCCTCTCCTCCTCCTTTCCCTCGCCTCTCCCTCTCCTCCTCCTTTCCCTCGTCTCTCCCTCTCCTCCTCCTCTCCCTCTCCTCCTCCTTTCCCTCGTCTCTCCCTCTCCTCCTCCACTCCCTCTCCTCCTCCTTTCCCTCGTCTCTCCCTCTCCTCCTTCTCTCCTCCTCCTTTCCCTCGTCTCTCCATCTCCTCCTCCTTTCCCTCGTCTCTCCCTCTCCTCCTCCTCTCCCTCTCCTCCTCCTCTCCCTCTCCTCCTCCTCTCCCTCGTCTCTCCCTCTCCTCCTCCTCTCCCTCTCCTCCTCCTTTCCCTCGTCTCTCCCTCTCCTCCTCCTCTCCCTCTCCTCCTCCTTTCCCTCGTCTCTCCCTCTCCTCCTCCTTTCCCTCGTCTCTCCCTCTCCTCCTCCTCTCCCTCTCCTCCTTCTCTCCCTGTCCTCCTCCTCTCCCTCTCCTCCTTCTTTCCCTCTCATCTCCCTCTCCTCCTCCTTTCCCTCCTCCTCTCCCTCTCCTCCTCCTTTCCCTCCTCTCCCTCTCCTCCCCCTCTCCTCCTTCTCTCCCCCTCCTCCTCCTCTCCCTCTCCCTCTCCTCCTGGTGTCATTCACTGTCTGCATGGCTTGAGCTTTCTCTCTGCCTGGGAGTGCCGGCTCACCAAAGGCCCTCACCTCTCTCTTGGGCCCCCAGCCCTCACCTCTCTCTTGGGCCCCAGCCCTCACCTCTCTCTGGCCCCCAGCCTTCACCTCTCTCTGGCCCCCAGCCTTCACCCCTCACTGGCCCCCAGCCTTCACCCCACTCTTGGGCCCCCAGCCTTCACCCCACTCTTGGGCCCCCAGCCCTCACCCCTCTCTTGGGCCCCCAGCACTCACCCCTTTCTTGGGCCCCCCCAGCACTCACCCCTTTCTTGGGCCCCCCCAGCACTCACCCCTCTCTTGGGCCCCCCCAGCACTCACCCCTCTCTTGGGCCCCCCCAGCACTCACCCCTCTCTTGGGCCCCCCCAGCACTCACCCCTCTCTTGGGCCCCCCCAGCACTCACCCCTCTCTTGGGCCCCCCCAGCACTCACCCCTCTCTTGGGCCCCCCAGCACTCACCCCTCTCTTGGGCCCCCCCAGCACTCACCCCTCTCTTGGGCCCCCCCAGCACTCACCCCTCTCTTGGGCCCCCCCAGCACTCACCCCTCTCTTGGGCCCCCCCCAGCCCTCACCCCTCTCTTGGGCCCCCCCCAGCCCTCACCCCTCTCTTGGGCCCCCCCCAGCCCTCACCCCTCTCTTGGACCCCCCCCAGCCCTCACCCCTCTCTTGGACCCCCCCCCAGCCCTCACCCCTCTCTTGGACCCCCCCCCAGCCCTCACCCCTCTCTTGGACCCCCCCCCCCAGCCCTCACCCCTCTCTTGGACCCCCCCCCCCAGCCCTCACCCCTCTCTTGGACCCCCCCCCCCCAGCCCTCACCCCTCTCTTGGGCCCCCCCAGCCCTCAACCCTCTCTTGGACCCCCCCAGCCCTCACCCCTCTCTTGGACACCCCCCCAGCCCTCACCCCTCTCTTGACACCCCCCCAGCCCTCACCCCTCTCTCGACCCCCCCCCCCCCCCCCCAGCCCTCAACCCTCTCTTGGACCCCCCCCCCAGCCCTCACCCCTCTCTTGGACCCCCCCCCAGCCCTCACCCCTCTCTTGGACCCCCCCCCCAGCCCTCACCCCTCTCTTGGACCCCCCCAGCCCTCACCCCTCTCTTGACACCCCCCCAGCCCTCACCCTCTCTCGACCCCCCCCCCCCCAGCCCTCAACCCTCTCTTGGACCCCCCCCCCAGCCCTCACCCCTCTCTTGGACCCCCCCCCAGCCCTCACCCCTCTCTCGGACCCCCCCCCCCAGCCCTCACCCCTCTCTTGGACCCCCCCCCCAGCCCTCACCCCTCTCTTGGACCCCCCCCCAGCCCTCACCCCTCTCTTGACCCCCCCCCCAGCCCTCACCCCTCTCTTGGACCCCCCCCCAGCCCTCACCCCTCTCTTGACCCCCCCCCCAGCCCTCACCCCTCTCTTGACCCCCCCCCCAGCCCTCACCCCTCTCTTGACCCCCCCCCAGCCCTGCTCCTCTCTTGACCCCCCCCCAGCCCTCACCCCTCTCTTGACCCCCCCCCAGCCCTCACCCCTCTCGACCCCCCCCCCCCAGCCCTCACCCCTCTCTTGACCCCCCCCCAGCCCTCAACCCTCTCTTGACCCCCCCCCAGCCCTCAACCCTCTCTTGACCCCCCCCCAGCCCTCAACCCTCTCTTGACCCCCCCCATCCCTCAACCCTCTCTTGACCCCCCCAGCCCTCACCCCTCTCTTGACCCCCCCCAGCCCTCACCCCTCTCTTGACCCCCCCCAGCCCTCACCCCTCTCTTGACCCCCCCCAGCCCTCACCCCTCTCTTGACCCCCCCCCAGCCCTCACCCCTCTCTTGACCCCCCCCCAGCCCTGCTCCTCTCTTGACCCCCCCCCCAGCCCTCAACCCTCTCTTGACCCCCCCCCAGCCCTCAACCCTCTCTTGACCCCCCCCCAGCCCTCAACCCTCTCTTGACCCCCCCCCCCAGCCCTCAACCCTCTCTCGACCCCCCCCCCAGCCCTCAACCCTCTCTCGACCCCCCCCCAGCCCTCAACCCTCTCTCGACCCCCCCCCCCCCCCCAGCCCTCAGCCCTCTCTCGACCCCCCCCCCCCCAGCCCTCAACCCTCTCTTGACCCCCCCCCCCCAGCCCTCAACCCTCTCTCGACCCCCCCCCAGCCCTCAACCCTCTCTCGACCCCCCCCCCCCCCCCCCCAGCCCTCAGCCCTCTCTCGACCCCCCCCCCCCAGCCCTCAGCCCTCTCTTGACCCCCCCCCCCCCCCAGCCCTCAACCCTCTCTTGGGCCCCCCCCAGCCCTCAACCCTCTCTTGGACCCCCCCAGCCCTCACCCCTCTCTTGACCCCCCCCCAGCCCTCACCCCTCTCTTGACCCCCCCCCCCCCCAGCCCTCACCCCTCTCTTGACCCCCCCCCCAGCCCTCACCCCTCTTGACCCCCCCCCCCCAGCCCTCACCCCTCTCTTGGACCCCCCCAGCCCTCAACCCTCTCTTGACCCCTCCCCAGCCCTCACCCCTCTCTTGACCCCCCCCCAGCCCTCACCCCTCTCTTGACCCCCCCCCAGCCCTCACCCCTCTCGACCCCCCCCAGCCCTCACCCCTCTCTTGACCCCCCCCCCAGCCCTCACCCCTCTCTTGACCCCCCCCCAGCCCTCAACCCTCTCTTGACCCCCCCCAGCCCTCAACCCTCTCTTGACCCCCCCCCAGCCCTCAACCCTCTCTTGACCCCCCCCCAGCCCTCACCCCTCTCTTGACCCCCCCCCAGCCCTCACCCCTCTCTTGACCCCCCCCCCAGCCCTCAACCCTCTCTTGACCCCCCCCCAGCCCTCAACCCTCTCTTGACCCCCCCCCAGCCCTCACCCCTCTCTTGACCCCCCCCCAGCCCTCACCCCTCTCTTGACCCCCCCCCCAGCCCTGCTCCTCTCTAGGGATAATTCAGTGGGGAAACCACAGAGCCAGGTGGGACTCCCAAGTCACACATGACACGTTTGTGCCACCACCCATCTTCCTAGTTGATATAACATAGCCTAAACCCATCCTCCTAACTCGCCGGGTTTGAAAACAAAACACGTTTTTTCCCACTGAACTCTCCCACCTTGTGTGTGTGTGTATATATATGACGTGTGTCTGACAATACAAATGTATTTTGGAAACGTCTGTTCTGTTTCTCTTCTGATGTACTTTATTGTTTCTCTGGTCTCTCAATCTGGGGATTTAAAACGTTACAACACATAGTACCAGTCAAAGGTTTGGACACACCTACTCATTCAAGGTTTTTTCTTTATTTTTACTATATTCTATATTGTATAATAATAGTGAAGACAGCAAAACTATGAAATAACACATATGGAATCATGTAGTAACTAAAAAAGTGTTAAACAAATCAAAACATATTTGAGATTATTCAATGTAACCACCCTTTGCCTTGATGACAGCTTTGCACCCTCTTTGAATTCTCTCAACCAGCTTCATAACGTAGTCACCTGGAATGCATTTCAATTAGAACTTTGAAAGTTTCTTCAAGTGCAGTCGCAAATACCATCAAGCGCTATAATGAAACTAGCTCTCATGAGGACCGGCACAGGAAAGGAAGACCCGGTTTTACCTCTGCTGCAGAGGATAAGTTCATTAGAGTTACCAGCCTCAGAAATTGCAGCCCAAATAAATGCTTCAGAGTTCAAGTAACAGACATCTCAACATCAACTGTTCAGAGGAGACTGCGTGAATCAGGTCTTCATGGTCAAATTGCTGCAAAGAAACCACTACTAAAGGACACCAATAAGAAGAAGACGTTTGGGCCAAGGAACACGAGCAATGGACATTAGACCGGTGGAAATTTGTCCTTTGGGCTGATGAGTCCAAATTTGAGATTTTTGGTTCCAACCGCCGTGCCTTTGTGAGACGCAGAGTAGGCGAACGGATGATCTCTGCATGTGTAGTTCCCACCGTGAAGCATGGAGGAGGAGGTGTGATGGTGTGGGGGTGTTTTTCTGGTGTCACTGTCAGTGATTTATTTAGAATTCAAGGCACACTTAACCAGCATGGCAACCACAGCATTCTGCAGCAATATGCCAGTCCCACTAACCCCAGACCAGATGGGATATAATTTGTTTTTCAACACAACAATGACCCAAAACACACCTCCAGGCTGTGTAAGGGCTATTTGACCAAGAAGGATAGTGATAGAGTGCTTAATCAGATGACCTGGCCTCCACAATCACCCAACCTCAACCCAATTGAGATGATTTGGGATGAGTTGGACAGCAGAGTGAAGGAAATCAGCCAACAAGTACTCAGCATATGTGGGAACTCCTTCAAGACTGTTGGAAAAGCATTCCAGGTGAAGCTGGTTGAGAGAATGCCAAGAGTGTGCAAAGCTGTCATCAAGGCAAAGGGTGGCTTTTTGACACTTTCTAGATACTACATGATTCCATATGGGATATTTCATAGGTTTGATGTCTTCACTATTATTATGCAATGTAGAAAATATAAAGAAAAATCCTTTAATGAGTAGGTGTGTCTGAACTTTTGACTGGTACTGTGTATACTTGTTATTGTCACAAAGTAATGTATTATGTTTTGTTAAAAAAAAATATGGCATTTGTTTTATAAAACGTTACATTCAGATACATGACATAAATAATTACAGGTTTTTGGCTGAAGTAAGTTAAAAATGGTTTCAAATGCTCAAAGCTAGCTGTGTAATAATTAGATTTTTTAAAAACAATTCACCTTTAAATCTAAAATGAAATCACTGCAACTAAATGTTTTTTTTGTTGATATTTACATCAATTTGCTAGAAAAGCTTCTGAAATCGTTTAACTCCCAAACTGTGGTTCTCTGTTTGCTTCATGTCTCTTACTAACGGCTGTTTCTGCTGTTCTCCTGAAAACTGTGGAGTCCGTGTTTTCTTTTTTCCCTCTCGACTGATCTTTCATTTCCTCTGCAAGCCGCTGCTGTTGCTGCTACTACCAGTACTACCACTCCTGGCACTGGGGCTTTCCCCTCAGGTCCTACTGCTTTCCATTGTCCCTCAGTCAACGAAGGTACAACCAACCCCTTGACAACATTGCCCTCTAACTATATACTCTCTCTATCTTCATCTTTCTCTCTCAATTTCATTTCTCTCTGTTTCTCTCCCCCCCCCCTCATCTGCCATGCGCTCATCTTCCCCTTGGTCCAAATAGTGCCCCATCTCGGTCGTGTGTTGTTCATTCTTGTCTGTTCTGGTCCGTGTCTTTTGTTCCTGGTGATTGTTTCAAGTCTGTCAGTCTTTCCTTTACAGGACCTATATTCACAAAGCGTCTTGAGTTTTTTTTTCTTCCTGCCTTTTTGTAAATCCTAATGAATAAGGCAACTGGATGCTTTGTGAATACGGTTCCAGATGTCACTGTGTATGTGTACTGTGTTGTGCATGCTCGTTCCGCCGGGGAGAGAACACTACCAGAGAACACAACATCAACACCTTGAGTCACAGGGACCCGCTTGGATTTGTTCTTCTCTCTTTTATGCAGTGCTGAATTTCAAGTTTTATTTTTCAGCTGGATTCATAGTAGTTTCATAGTAGTTTTTCCAGCTGGATTTGTAGTAGCATTTTTCCAGTTGTATTTTTTTTTTTTTTTTTAATGATCTAAACAATTTAGATTTTTTATTTTTTTTTAAACAGGAAAACTAAAATGTGGTTTTCGTTTTCTCCTTTAATCACAAGAGAACAAAGATTTTCAAGTTAATTCAATAGATTCACAGAAACATACACTTTCAGGATAAATAACATTTTTAAAAGGATCTGTAACATTGTCTCTGTCGATTCTAAATAGGCAAGTTCACTGATAATCGCAGTGCAACAGATTGTTGCCTTGGTCTCCTTAGTGGCCATTTATTCTTTACCAAAAGGCAGATCCGATGATATATTGGCAAATTATTAAACAATTGTTTGTTGCAATTTGTAAAAAAAAAACAAATCTATGTTGTAATTATTTTTCGAAGCCTTTGATTAATTAAATAATAAGTTATTCATTTTTACAAAGATGGTGACACAGATGGCCCTGACATTTTGTTGAATTCTGTAGTGAGTAAATACAGTTCCTAAAGATAGTATTCAGACCCCTTATTCTATGTTACAGCCTGAATTCAAAATGGATTTCATTGAAATAGTTTTTTACCCCATAATGACAATGAAAACATGTTTTTAGAAATATCGATTTTACATAAGTATTCATACCCCTGAGTCCAATATCAGCACTTTTGGTGGCAACTACAGCTTTGAGTCGTCTTGGCTATGTCTGTATCAGCTTTGAGTCGTCTTGGCTATGTCTGTATCAGCTTTGAGTCGTCTTGGCTATGTCTGTATCAGCTTTGAGTCGTCTTGGCTATGTCTGTATCAGCTTTGAGTCGTCTTGGCTATGTCTGTATCAGCTTTGAGTCGTCTTGGCTATGTCTGTATCAGCTTTGCACATCTGGATTTGGGGATTTTGTCCCATTCTTCCCTGCAGGTTTTCTCAAGCTTTGTTAAGTTAGATGGGGTTTGGCGGTGAACAGCAATCTTCAAGTATTTCCGCCATTTTTGTCAGACTTTCACATTCTTGTTCTGAAGCCATTCCAGCATTGCTTTGGCTGTCTGCTCGTCCTGTTTGAATGTTAATCTTTGCTCCAGTCTAAGGTCGTTTGCACTCTGAAGCAGGTTCTCATCAAGGACTTGTCTGGCTCCATTCACTGTTTCCTCTATCCTTACCAGTCTCCTAGTCCCTGCCCCTGAAAAGCATCCCCCATAGCATGATGCTGCCACCACCATGCTTCACGCTAGGGATGGTGTTAGATGGGTGATGAGCTGTGCCTGGTTTTCTAAAGATATAGCGCTTTGCGTTGAGGCCAAAGAGCTCAGTTTTTGTCTCATCAGACCGCATAATCTTTTGCCTCATGCTCGGAGTCTTTCCTGTGCCTTTTTGCAAACCCCAGCCGTGATGTCATATGTCTTTTTCTCAGGAGTGGCATCCGTCTGGCCATTCTCCCATGAAGCCACGATTTGTGAAGTGCTGCAGAGATTTCCTTCTGGCAGGTTCTCTCATCTCAGCCAAGGAACTCCGTAGTTCTGTCAGAGTCGTCATTGGATTCTTGGTCACCTCTCTCTGACCAAGGTCTTTCTTGCTTTGGTTGCTCAGTTTGGTTGGACGGCCAGCTCTAGGCAGAGTCTGGTTGGACGGCCAGCTCTAGGCAGAGTCTGGTTGGACGGCCAGCTCTAGGCAGAGTCTGGTTGGACGGCCAGCTCTAGGCAGAGTCTGGTTGGACGGCCAGCTCTAGGCAGAGTCTGGTTGGACGGCCAGCTCTAGGCAAGAGTCTGGTTGGACGGCCAGCTCTAGGCAAGAGTCTGGTTGGACGGCCAGCTCTAGGCAAGAGTCTGGTTGGACGGCCAGCTCTAGGCAAGAGTCTGGTTGGACGGCCAGCTCTAGGCAAGAGTCTGGTTGGACGGCCAGCTCTAGGCAAGAGTCTGGTTGGACGGCCAGCTCTAGGCAAGAGTCTGGTTGGACGGCCAGCTCTAGGCAAGAGTCTGGTTGGACGGCCAGCTCTAGGCAAGAGTCTGGTTGGACGGCCAGCTCTAGGCAAGAGTCTGGTTGGACGGCCAGCTCTAGGCAAGAGTCTGGTTGGACGGCCAGCTCTAGGCAAGAGTCTGGTTGGACGGCCAGCTCTAGGCAAGAGTCTGGTTGGACGGCCAGCTCTAGGCAAGAGTCTGGTTGGACGGCCAGCTCTAGGCAAGAGTCTGGTTGGACGGCCAGCTCTAGGCAAGAGTCTGGTTGGACGGCCAGCTCTAGGCAAGAGTCTGGTTGGACGGCCAGCTCTAGGCAAGAGTCTGGTTGGACGGCCAGCTCTAGGCAAGAGTCTGGTTGGACGGCCAGCTCTAGGCAAGAGTCTGGTTGGACGGCCAGCTCTAGGCAAGAGTCTGGTTGGACGGCCAGCTCTAGGCAAGAGTCTGGTTGGACGGCCAGCTCTAGGCAAGAGTCTGGTTGGACGGCCAGCTCTAGGCAAGAGTCTGGTTGGACGGCCAGCTCTAGGCAAGAGTCTGGTTGGACGGCCAGCTCTAGGCAAGAGTCTGGTTGGACGGCCAGCTCTAGGCAAGAGTCTGGTTGGACGGCCAGCTCTAGGCAAGAGTCTGGTTGGACGGCCAGCTCTAGGCAAGAGTCTGGTTGGACGGCCAGCTCTAGGCAAGAGTCTGGTTGGACGGCCAGCTCTAGGCAAGAGTCTGGTTGGACGGCCAGCTCTAGGCAAGAGTCTGGTTGGACGGCCAGCTCTAGGCAAGAGTCTGGTTGGACGGCCAGCTCTAGGCAAGAGTCTGGTTGGACGGCCAGCTCTAGGCAAGAGTCTGGTTGGACGGCCAGCTCTAGGCAAGAGTCTGGTTGGACGGCCAGCTCTAGGCAAGAGTCTGGTTGGACGGCCAGCTCTAGGCAAGAGTCTGGTTGGACGGCCAGCTCTAGGCAAGAGTCTGGTTGGACGGCCAGCTCTAGGCAAGAGTCTGGTTGGACGGCCAGCTCTAGGCAAGAGTCTGGTTGGACGGCCAGCTCTAGGCAAGAGTCTGGGTAATTCCATATTATTTCCCAATGATGGCGACCTCTGTGCTCTTGGAAACTTTGTTTTATACCCTTCCCCAGATATATGCCTCATCACAATTCTATCTCCGGACAGTTCCTTGGACTTCATGGTATAAATTCTGCTCTGACATGAACGGTCAACTGTGGGACCTTTATATAGGCAGGAGTGTTTCTTTCTAAATCATGTCCAAACCATTAAATTTGCCACAAATGGGCTCCAATCAAGTTGTAGCGACATCTCATGGATGCTCAAAGGGAATTTAGATGCACCTGAGCTGAATATGGAGTGTCACAGCAAAAGGGGTGTGAAATACTTACGACATTTCTGTATTTCATTTTCAATTAAGTTTAGAAATGTTTGCAAATATGTTTTCACTTTGTCATTATAGGGGTATTGTGTGTGTGTGTGTGTGTGTGTAGTAAGGTGAGAGAGAAAAAATATATTTAATCCATGTTGAATTCAGGCTGTAACACAACAACATGTGGAGGAAATCAAGCACTATCAGTACTTTGTGAAGGCAGTGGAAATAGTGTTTTATTAGCGTTATACATAATACAACCAAACTCAATTGAAGGTAAGTACTTATTGTATGGGGCAGCATTGGATACTACCATACGATGTTCATATACAAATACATGTTGTATGCTGTGCATCCCCAAAATCGTCAAGATTTAATCCCCAAACCCATATATTTATATGATATATGTGAATAGGATGCATACCATTGTTCGATTATTAAATACTGTCTTCTGCATTCATATGTTATTTTGATAACATTCAAAGTGATTCGAATTGTCCACAAGCTCCTGTTGCTTCCTTGCTGTTGGTTCACATGACTGTCTGAATGTTGTAGGATCTTACCAATATATATATATATATATTTTTATGCGCCCGTGAACGGTTGTTTGGATGTGATAGTATGTGTGTACGGGTGTGAACGAGAGTGAATATTTGGTGTGCCTGTCTACTACCCTAGGTCACTGTGTTGCTCTGTGACTGCTGTCCTAACCCCTGCCCCTAGGTCACTGTGTTGCTCTGTGACTGCTGTTATAAACCCTGCCCCTAGGTCACTGTGTTGCTCTGTGACTGCTGTCCTAACCCCTGCCCCTAGGTCACTGTGTTGCTCTGTGACTGCTGTCCTAACCCCTGCCCCTAGGTCACTGTGTTGCTCTGTGACTGCTGTCCTAACCCCTGCCCCTAGGTCACTGTGTTGCTCTGTGACTGCTGTTATAACCCATGCCCCTAGGTCACTGTGTTGCTCTGTGACTGCTGTCCTAACCCCTGCCCCTAGGTCACTGTGTTGCTCTGTGACTGCTGTTATAACCCATGCCCCTAGGTCACTGTGTTGCTCTGTGACTGCTGTCCTAACCCCTGCCCCTAGGTCACTGTGTTGCTCTGTGACTGATGTTATAACCCCTGCCCCTAGGTCACTGTGTTGCTCTGTGACTGCTGTTATAACCCATGCCCCTAGGTCACTGTGTTGCTCTGTGACTGCTGTTATAACCCATGCCCCCAGGTCACTGTGTTGCTCTGTGTGACCTTGTGGCTGCTGTTTTAACCACTGCAGGTTGGAGCCAGCTGGCTGCTATGCACTGTGTGATGCTGCCTGACCTGCTGGGCCTGGACAAGTTCAGACCACCTCTACTGGAGATGTTGGCACGCCGCTGGCAGGACCGCTGTCTGGAGGTAATACACTGCACTGTCTGGAGGTAATACACTGCACTGTCAGGAGGTAATACACTGCACTGTCAGGAGGTAATACACTGCACTGGCAGGACCGCTGTCTGGAGGTAATACACTGCACTGGCAGGACCGCTGTCTGTAGGTAATACACTGTCAGGACTGATGTCTGTAGGTAATACACTGTCAGGACTGCTGTCTGGAGGTAATACACTGCACTGGCAGGACTGCTGTCTGGAGGTAATACACTGCACTGGCAGGACTGCTGTCTGTAGGTAATACACTGCACTGGCAGGACTGCTGTCTGGAGGTAATACACTGCACTGGCAGGACTGCTGTCTGGAGGTAATACACTGCACTGGCAGGACCGCTGTCTGTAGGTAATACACTGCACTGACAGGACTGCTGTCTGTAGGTAATACACTGCACTGGCAGGACTGCTGTCTGGAGGTAATACACTGCACTGGCAGGACTGCTGTCTGTAGGTAATACACTGCACTGACAGGACTGATGTCTGTAGGTAATACACTGCACTGGCAGGACTGCTGTCTGGAGGTAATACACTGCACTGGCAGGACTGCTGTCTGGAGGTAATACATGGCACTGGCAGGACTGCTGTCTGGAGGTAATACACTGCACTGGCAGGACTGCTGTCTGTAGGTAATACACTGCACTGGCTGGACCGCTGTCTGGAGGTAATACACTGCACTGGCAGAACCGCTGTCTGTAGGTAATACACTGCACTGTCAGGAGGTAATACACTGCACTGGCAGGACTGCTGTCTGTAGGTAATACACTGCACTGACAGGACTGCTGTCTGTAGGTAATACACTGCACTGGCAGGACTGCTGTCTGGAGGTAATACACTGCACTGGCAGGACCGCTGTCTGTAGGTAATACACTGCACTGACAGGAGGTAATACACTGCACTGTCAGGAGGTAATACACTGCACTGTCAGGAGGTAATACACTGCACTGTCAGGAGGTAATACACTGCACTGTCAGGAGGTAATACACTGCACTGTCAGGACCGTTCACTCTATTCCCTCTCCCTCCTCTCCTGTTCACTCTATTCCCTCTTCATCCTCTCCCGTTCACTCTATTCCCTCCTCTCCCGTTCACTCTATTCCCTCTCCCTCCTCTCCTGTTCACTCTATTCCCTCTCCATCCTCTCCCGTTCACTCTATTCCCTCTCCCTCCTCTCATGTTCACTATATTCCCTCTCCCTCCTCTCCCGTTCACTCTATTCCCTCTCCCTCCTCTCCTGTTCACTATATTCCCTCTCCCTCCTCTCCCGTTCACTCTATTCCCTCTCCCTCCTCTCCCGTTCACTCTATTCCCTCTCCCTCCTCTCCCGTTCACTATATTCCCTCTCCCTCCTCTCCCGTTCACTATATTCCCTCTCCCTCCTCTCCCGTTCACTATATTCCCTCTCCATCCTCTCCCGTTCACTCTATTCCCTCTCCCTCCTCTCCCGTTCACTCTATTCCCTCTCCCTCCTCTCCCGTTCACTCTATTCCCTCCTCTCCCGTTCACTCTATTCCCTCTCCATCCTCTCCTGTTCACTCTATTCCCTCTCCCTCCTCTCCCGTTCACTCTATTCCCTCTCCCTCCTCTCCCGTTCACTCTATTCCCTCTCCATCCTCTCCCGTTCACTCTATTCCCTCTCCCTCCTCTCCCGTTCACTCTATTCCCTCTCCCTCCTCTCCCGTTCACTCTATTCCCTCCTCTCCCGTTCACTATATTCCCTCTCCATCCTCTCCCGTTCACTCTATTCCCTCTCCATCCTCTCCCGTTCACTATATTTCCTCCTCTCCCGCTCACTATATTCCCTCTCCCTCCTCTCCCGTTCACTCTATTCCCTCTCCCTCCTCTCCCGTTCACTCTATTCCCTCTCCCTCCTCTCCCGTTCACTCTATTCCCTCTCCCTCCTCTCATGTTCACTCTATTCCCTCTCCCTCCTCTCCCGTTCACTCTATTCCCTCTCCATCCTCTCCCGTTCACTCTATTCCCTCCTCTCCCGTTCACTCTATTCCCTCTCCCTCCTCTCCCGTTCACTCTATTCCCTCTCCATCCTCTCCCGTTCACTCTATTCCCTCCTCTCCGTCACTATCCCTCCTCCCGTTCACTCTATTCCCTCCTCTCCCGTTCACTCTATTCCCTCCTCTCCCGTTCACTCTATTCCCTCCTCTCCCGTTCACTCTTCCTCTCCTCCTCTCCCGTTCACTCTATTCCCTCCTCTCCCGTTCACTCTATTCCCTCCTCTCCCGTTCACTCTATTCCCTCCTCTCCCGTTCACTCTATTCCCTCCTCTCCCGTTCACTCTATTCCCTCCTCTCCCGTTCACTCTATTCCCTCCTCTCCCGTTCACTCTATTCCCTCCTCTCCCGTTCACTCTATTCCCTCCTCTCCCGTTCACTCTATTCCCTCCTCTCCCGTTCACTCTATTCCCTCCTCTCCCGTTCACTCTATTCCCTCTCCATCCTCTCCCGTTCACTCTATTCCCTCTCCCTCCTCTCCCGTTCACTCTATTCCCTCCTCTCCCGTTCACTCTATTCCCTCCTCTCCCGTTCACTCTATTCCCTCCTCTCCCGTTCACTCTATTCCCTCTCCCTCCTCTCCCGTTCACTCTATTCCCTCTCCATCCTCTCCCGTTCACTCTATTCCCTCTCCATCCTCTCCCGTTCACTCTATTCCCTCCTCTCCCGTTCACTCTATTCCCTCTCCCTCCTCTCCCGTTCACTCTATTCCCTCTCCATCCTCTCCCGTTCACTCTATTCCCTCCTCTCCCGTTCACTCTATTCCCTCCTCTCCCGTTCACTCTATTCCCTCCTCTCCCGTTCACTCTATTCCCTCCTCTCCCGTTCTCTCTTCCCTCTCCCTCCTCTCCCGTTCACTCTATTCCCTCCTCTCCCGTTCACTCTATTCCCTCCTCTCCCGTTCACTCTATTCCCTCCTCTCCCGTTCACTCTATTCCCTCCTCTCCCGTTCACTCTATTCCCTCCTCTCCCGTTCACTCTATTCCCTCCTCTCCCGTTCACTCTATTCCCTCCTCTCCCGTTCACTCTATTCCCTCCTCTCCCGTTCACTCTATTCCCTCCTCTCCCGTTCACTCTATTCCCTCCTCTCCCGTTCACTCTATTCCCTCCTCTCCCGTTCACTCTATTCCCTCTCCATCCCTCCTCTCCCGTTCACTCTATTCCCTCCTCCTCTCCGTTCACTCTATTCCCTCCTCTCCCGTTCACTCTATTCCCTCCTCTCCCGTTCACTCTATTCCCTCCTCTCCCGTTCACTCTATTCCCTCTCCCTCCTCTCCCGTTCACTCTATTCCCTCTCCATCCTCTCCCGTTCACTCTATTCCCTCTCCATCCTCTCCCGTTCACTCTATTCCCTCTCCCTCCTCTCCCGTTCACTCTATTCCCTCCTCTCCCGTTCACTCTATTCCCTCTCCCTCCTCTCCCGTTCACTCTATTCCCTCTCCATCCTCTCCCGTTCACTCTATTCCCTCTCCCTCCTCTCCCGTTCACTCTATTCCCGCCTCTCCCGTTCACTCTATTCCCTCTCCCGCCTCTCCCGTTCACTCTATTCCCTCTCCATCCTCTCCCGTTCACTCTATTCCCTCCTCTCCCGTTCACTCTATTCCCTCCTCTCCCGTTCACTCTATTCCCTCTCCCTCCTCTCCCGTTCACTCTATTCCCTCTCCCTCCTCTCCCGTTCACTCTATTCCCTCTCCCTCCTCTCCCGTTCACTCTATTCCCTCTCCCTCCTCTCCCGTTCACTCTATTCCCTCTCCCTCTTCTCCCGTTCACTCTATTCCCTCTCCATCCTCTCCCGTTCACTCTATTCCCTCCTCTCCCATTCACTCTATTCCCTCCTCTCCCGTTCACTCTATTCCCTCCTCTCCCGTTCACTCTATTCCCTCCTCTCCCGTTCACTCTATTCCCTCTCCCTCCTCTCCCGTTCACTATATTCCCTCTCCATCCTCTCCCGTTCACTCTATTCCCTCTCCCTCCTCTCCCGTTCACTCTATTCCCTCTCCCTCCTCTCCCGTTCACTCTATTCCCTCTCCCTCCTCTCCCGTTCACTCTATTCCCTCTCCCTCCTCTCATGTTCACTCTATTCCCTCTCCATCCTCTCCTGTTCACTCTATTCCCTCTCCCTCCTCTCCCGTTCACTCTATTCCCTCCTCTCCCGTTCACTCTATTCCCTCCTCTCCCGTTCACTCTATTCCCTCTCCCTCCTCTCCCGTTCACTATATTCCCTCTCCCTCCTCTCCCGTTCACTATATTCCCTCTCCCTCCTCTCCCGTTCACTCTATTCCCTCTCCCTCCTCTCCCGTTCACTCTATTCCCTCTCCCTCCTCTCCCGTTCACTCTATTCCCTCTCCCTCCTCTCCCGTTCACTCTATTCCCTCTCTCTCCTCTCCCGTTCACTCTATTCCCTCTCCCTCCTCTCCCGTTCACTCTATTCCCTCCTCTCCCGTTCACTCTATTCCCTCCTCTCCCGTTCACTCTATTCCCTCTCCCTCCTCTCCCGTTCACTCTATTCCCTCTCCATCCTCTCCCGTTCACTCTATTCCCTCCTCTCCCGTTCACTCTATTCCCTCCTCTCCCGTTCACTCTATTCCCTCCTCTCCCGTTCACTCTATTCCCTCCTCTCCCGTTCACTCTTCCCTCTCCATCCTCTCCCGTTCACTCTATTCCCTCCTCTCCCGTTCACTCTATTCCCTCCTCTCCCGTTCACTCTATTCCCTCCTCTCCCGTTCACTCTATTCCCTCCTCTCCCGTTCACTCTATTCCCTCCTCTCCCGTTCACTCTATTCCCTCCTCTCCCGTTCACTCTATTCCCTCCTCTCCCGTTCACTCTATTCCCTCCTCTCCCGTTCACTCTATTCCCTCCTCTCCCGTTCACTCTATTCCCTCCTCTCCCGTTCACTCTATTCCCTCTCCATCCTCTCCCGTTCACTCTATTCCCTCTCCCTCCTCTCCCGTTCACTCTATTCCCTCCTCTCCCGTTCACTCTATTCCCTCCTCTCCCGTTCACTCTATTCCCTCCTCTCCCGTTCACTCTATTCCCTCCTCTCCCGTTCACTCTATTCCCTCTCCATCCTCTCCCGTTCACTCTATTCCCTCTCCATCCTCTCCCGTTCACTCTATTCCCTCTCCCTCCTCTCCCGTTCACTCTATTCCCTCCTCTCCCGTTCACTCTATTCCCTCTCCCTCCTCTCCCGTTCACTCTATTCCTTCTCCATCCTCTCCCGTTCACTCTATTCCCTCTCCCTCCTCTCCCGTTCACTCTATTCCCGCCTCTCCCGTTCACTCTCTTCCCTCTCCCGCCTCTCCCGTTCACTCTATTCCCTCTCCATCCTCTCCCGTTCACTCTATTCCCTCTCCATCCTCTCCCGTTCACTCTATTCCCTCTCCCTCCTCTCCCGTTCACTCTATTCCCTCCTCTCCCGTTCACTCTATTCCCTCTCCCTCCTCTCCCGTTCACTCTATTCCTTCTCCATCCTCTCCCGTTCACTCTATTCCCTCTCCCTCCTCTCCCGTTCACTCTATTCCCGCCTCTCCCGTTCACTCTATTCCCTCTCCCGCCTCTCCCGTTCACTCTATTCCCTCTCCATCCTCTCCCGTTCACTCTATTCCCTCCTCTCCCGTTCACTCTATTCCCTCCTCTCCCGTTCACTCTATTCCCTCTCCCTCCTCTCCCGTTCACTCTATTCCCTCTCCCTCCTCTCCCGTTCACTCTATTCCCTCTCCCTCCTCTCCCGTTCACTCTATTCCCTCTCCCTCCTCTCCCGTTCACTCTATTCCCTCTCCCTCTTCTCCCGTTCACTCTATTCCCTCTCCATCCTCTCCCGTTCACTCTATTCCCTCCTCTCCCATTCACTCTATTCCCTCCTCTCCCGTTCACTCTATTCCCTCCTCTCCCGTTCACTCTATTCCCTCCTCTCCCGTTCACTCTATTCCCTCTCCCTCCTCTCCCGTTCACTATATTCCCTCTCCATCCTCTCCCGTTCACTCTATTCCCTCTCCCTCCTCTCCCGTTCACTCTATTCCCTCTCCCTCCTCTCCCGTTCACTCTATTCCCTCTCCCTCCTCTCCCGTTCACTCTATTCCCTCTCCCTCCTCTCATGTTCACTCTATTCCCTCTCCATCCTCTCCTGTTCACTCTATTCCCTCTCCCTCCTCTCCCGTTCACTCTATTCCCTCCTCTCCCGTTCACTCTATTCCCTCCTCTCCCGTTCACTCTATTCCCTCTCCCTCCTCTCCCGTTCACTATATTCCCTCTCCCTCCTCTCCCGTTCACTATATTCCCTCTCCCTCCTCTCCCGTTCACTCTATTCCCTCTCCCTCCTCTCCCGTTCACTCTATTCCCTCTCCCTCCTCTCCCGTTCACTCTATTCCCTCTCCCTCCTCTCCCGTTCACTCTATTCCCTCTCTCTCCTCTCCCGTTCACTCTATTCCCTCTCCCTCCTCTCCCGTTCACTCTATTCCCTCCTCTCCCGTTCACTCTATTCCCTCCTCTCCCGTTCACTCTATTCCCTCTCCCTCCTCTCCCGTTCACTCTATTCCCTCTCCATCCTCTCCCGTTCACTCTATTCCCTCCTCTCCCGTTCACTCTATTCCCTCTCCCTCCTCTCCCGTTCACTCTATTCCCTCCTCTCCCGTTCACTCTATTCCCTCCTCTCCCGTTCACTCTATTCCCTCTCCCTCCTCTCCCGTTCACTCTATTCCCTCCTCTCCCGTTCACTCTATTCTCTCCTCTCCCGTTCACTCTATTCCCTCTCTCTCCTCTCCCGTTCACTCTATTCCCTCTCTCTCCTCTCCCGTTCACTCTATTCCCTCTCCCTCCTCTCCCGTTCACTCTATTCCCTCTCCCTCCTCTCCCGTTCACTCTATTCCCTCTCCCTCCTCTCCCGTTCACTCTATTCCCTCCTCTCCCGTTCACTCTATTCCCTCCTCTCCCGTTCACTCTATTCCCTCCTCTCCCGTTCACTCTATTCCCTCCTCTCCCGTTCACTCTATTCCCTCCTCTCCCGTTCACTCTATTCCCTCCTCTCCCGTTCACTCTATTCCCTCCTCTCCCGTTCACTCTATTCCCTCCTCTCCCGTTCACTCTATTCCCTCCTCTCCCGTTCACTCTATTCCATCCTCTCCCGTTCACTCTATTCCCTCTCCCTCCTCTCCCGTTCACTCTATTCCCTCTCCCTCCTCTCCCGTTCACTCTATTCCCTCCTCTCCCGTTCACTCTATTCCCTCCTCTCCCGTTCACTCTATTCCCTCTCCCTCCTCTCCCGTTCACTCTATCCCCTCTCCATCCTCTCCTGTTCACTCTATTCCCTCCTCTCCCGTTCACTCTATTCCCTCTCTCTCCTCTCCCGTTCACTCTATTCCCTCTCCATCCTCTCCTGTTCACTCTATTCCCTCCTCTCCCGTTCACTCTATTCCCTCTCCCTCCTCTCCCGTTCACTATATTCCCTCTCCCTCCTCTCCCGTTCACTCTATTCCCTCTCCCTCCTCTCCCGTTCACTCTATTCCCTCTCCCTCCTCTCCCGTTCACTCTATTCCCTCTCCCTCCTCTCCCGTTCACTCTATTCCCTCTCCATCCTCTCCTGTTCACTCTATTCCCTCCTCTCCTGTTCACTCTATTCCCTCTCCATCCTCTCCCGTTCACTCTATTCCCTCTCCATCCTCTCCCGTTCACTCTATTCCCTCTCCCTCCTCTCCCGTTCACTCTATTCCCTCTCCCTCACATACGTTGAACCGTCCTGTGTTGCTCCGTTGGTAGAGTGTGGCGCTAGCAGACTCCAAGGGTTGTCGGTGCCATTCCTGATGGGGCCGCCCATTTGAAAATGTCTGCACACATTTACATTTTTAAGGAGATTTGGATAAGTGTCTGCCAAATGACATATTATTTTATTAGCTTCCAGGTTCATAACCTGTGTTTTATTAGCTTCCATAACCTGTGTGTGTCTGTCCACCAGCGTACACACTGAGAGACTGGATTAGTACCTGTTGGGATGTCTCTGTTGTCAGCTCCTGATGTTAATATCCTGGGTCTTTCTCCACTAGGTGAGAGAGGCGGCGCAGGCCCTGCTTCTGGCTGAGCTGCGAAGGATTGGTCAGTCAGGCAGGAAGGACACCATCGACCTGTGGGCCCCATACCTGCCCCAGTACGTGGATCAAGTCAGCTCACGTAAGTCTACGCCGCTGTGTGTGTGTGTCTTTTTTGTGCCTGCGTACAGACTTTTGAGAGAGATGGTCTTTTGAGCCGGGTGTGCGTGCGGGGATACAGTCTGTAACATCAGTGTGGGCAGTCGGAATATGAACGTGACTATCGCCAACCTCAGTCAGAGCTGCCCTTCCTTTTATCTGTTTTAATGTGTTCTCAGTTCTTTACGACACCGTCAAACAACACCGTTATCTCCTAGTTGCTCTGCGTCCGTCAGAACAAAACGTGGTGGGATAGAGGGGTTGTGTGTTGTCTTTATTATGAACAACGAAGAACTGAAGAAATGTACTAGAACACGGAACGAAAGAACGGATTGCGAGCGGCTGATCGAAGCCTTCGACTTGAGCTTCTGTGGTACGGCGTGGGCGTTGAGACGGGAAGAGGGATGTGTGTGTGTGCGCGTGTGTGGAGAGGGACTTGTGTTTCTTTACACACAGCTCCTGTATTGATCACACAGGTCAGATGTTATTGATAGTGGGCAGAATCAAGAGAAGCCAGGCTTCACAGCGTCACCGCTTCCCTGACGTAACGCCGTATGGGACAAACACACACAATGCATGGGAAGGCAGTGTGTGGGAGTGTCACAGTGCTGTTTTGCAAGTGGACTAACTGTGTTATTGAGCTGCTGATCCATCCCCTGATAGAGGTGAATATCTTGTTGAGGTGTGTTTGTGTGTCTGCTATGCGATGTGTGTGTGTGTCTGCTATGCGATGTGAGGGTGTGTGTCTGCTATGCGATGTGTTTGTGTGTGTGTGTGTGTCTGCTATGCGATGTGAGTGGCCATGCCTCTCAAAGCATTAACCAATTAGCCCCATCCCAGCCTTTAGCCTGCCCCTACTATCAGGGTTTATTTACTGGCTAAATACATTAGACAAGGTAATGAGGCTATCCCAGACAGCCAGACAGCCAGCCAGACAGCCAGCCAGCCAGCCAGCCAGACAGCCAACCCATCACATAGAGATCTGTTCTCACATTTAAAACACTACTGTGGAAGAACCCATCACATAGAGATCTGTTCTCACATCTAAATATAATATATAGTGCACTACTTTAATACTATATAGTGCACTACTTTAGTAATATATAGTGCACTACTTTAATAATATATAGTGCACTACTTTAATAATATATAGTGCACTACTTTAATACTATATAGTGCACTACTTTAGTAATATATAGTGCACTACTTTAATAATATATAGTGCACTACTTTAATAATATATAGTGCACTACTTTAATACTATATAGTGCACTACTTTAATAATATATAGTGCACTACTTTAGTAATATATAGTGCACTACTTTAGTAATATATAGTGCACTACTTTTGATAAGAGCCTTTGGGGAGCCTAAAAGTTACATAAAAGTAGTGCACTATATATTACTAAAGTAGTACAGCTGTAATCATATAATGTATCTTATAATAAACTCAGCATCAAAAGAAACGTCCTCTCACTGTCAACTGCGTTTATTTTCAGCAAACTTAACATGTGTAAATATTTGTATGAACATAACAATATTCAACAACTGAGACATAAACTGAACAAGTTCCACAGACATGTGACAAACAGAAATTGAATAATGTGTCTCTGAACAAAGAGGGGGTCAAAATCAACAGTAACAGTCAGTATCTGGTGTGGCCACCAGCTGCATTAAGTACTGCAGTGCATCTCCTCCTCATGGACTGCACCAGATTTGCCAGTTCTTGCTGTGAGATGTTACCCCACTCTTCCACTAAGGCACCTGCAAGTTCCCAGACATTTCTGGAGGGAATGGTCCTAGCCTTCACCGTCCGATCCAACAGGTACCAGACGTGCTCAATGGGATTGAGATCCGGGCTCTTCGCTGCCCAAGGCAGAACACTGACATTCCTGTCTTGCAGGAAGTCACGCACAGAACGAGCAGTATGGCTGGTGGCATTGTCATGCTGGAGGGTCATGTCAGAGGAGGATGTCTTCCCTGTAACGCACAGCGTTGAGATTGCCTGCAATGACAACAAGCTCAGTCCGATGATGCTGTGACACACCGGCCCAGACCATGACGGACCCTCCACCTCCAAATCGATCCCGCTCCAGAGTACAGGCCTCGGTGTAACGCTCATTCCTTTGACAATAAACACAAATCCGACCATCACCCCTGGTGAGACAAAACCACGACTCGTCAGTGAAGAGCACTTTTTGCCAGTCCTGTCTGGTCCAGCGATGGTGGGTTTGTGCCCATAGGCGACGTTGTTGCTTGTGATGTCTGGTGAGGACCTGCCTTACAACAGGACTACAAGACCTCAGTCCACCTTCTCTCAGCCTATTGCAGACATTCTGAGCACTGATGGAGGGATTGTGCGTTCCTGGTGTAACTCGGGCAGTTGTTGCCATCCTGTACCTGTCTCGCAGGTGTGATGTTTGGATGTACCGATCCTGTGCAGGTGTTGTTACACGTGGTCTGCCACTACGAGGACGATCAGCTGTCCGTTCTGTCTCCTTGTAGCGCTGTCTAAGGCGTCTCACAGTACGAACATAGCAATGTATTGCCCTGGCTACATCTGCAGTCCTCATGCCTCCTTGCAGCATGCCTAAGGCACGATCACGCAGATGAGCAGGGACCCTGGGCATCTTTATTTTGTTTTTTTTCAGTCAGTAGAAAGGCCTCTGTAGTGTCCTAAGTTATCATAACTGTGAACTTAATTGCCTATCGTCTGTAAGCAGGTAGTGTCTTAAAGACCGTTCCAACTGGTGCATGTTAATTAATTGTTTATGTTTCGTTGAACAAGCATGGGAAACAGTGTTTAAACCCTTTGCGATGAAGTTCTGTGAAGTTATTTGGATTTTTACGAATTATCTTTGAATGACAAGGTCCTGAAAAAGGGACGTTTCTTTTTTTGCTGAGTTTATATATAATATAATCATTACCGAAGGTGAATCTAACATGTCTTGTCATTATGTTGTTTGGTGTGTAGATAAATAATATTGAATCAATTTTGAATTCGTGCTGTAACAAAATGTGGAATAAGTCAAGGGGTACTTTTTGTAATTACTTGACACATTGGAAATAAACAAAAAAACAGAGCAAACTAGAATGCTATTTGTCCCTTAACAGAGACTACACAGTGGCAGAATACCCGACCTCTGTGACTGACCCAAACTTACAGACTCAGTGATACCTGCTAATTCTCAAAATCCAGAAAAGAGCTGTTAAATTCTACAACCACCTAAAAGGAAGTAATTCCAAAACCTTCCATAACAAAGCCATCACCTACAGAGAGATGAACCTGGAGAAGAGTCCCCTAAGCAAGCTGGTCCTGGGGCTCTGTTCACAAACACACCCCACAGAGCCCCAGGACAGCAACACAATTAGACCCAAGCAAATCATGAGAAAACAAAAAGATAATTCACTTGACACATTGGAAAGAATTAACAAAAAAACAGCAAACTAGAATGCTATTTGGCCCTAAACAGAGAGTACACAGTGGCAGAATACCTGACCACTGTGACTGACCCAAACTGAAGGAAGGCTTTGAGTATGTACAGACTCAGTGAGCATAGCCTTGCTATTGAGAGAGTCCACCGTAGGCAGACCTGGCTCTCAAGAGAAGACAGTCTATGTGCTCACTGCCCACAAAATGAGGTGGAAACTGAGCTGCATTTCCTAACCTCCTGCTAAATGTATGACCATATTAGAGACACATATTTACCTCAGATTACACAGGCCCACAAAGAATTCAAAACAAACTCATTTTTGATAATCTACAGTTGAAGTCGGAAGTTTACATACACTTAGGTTGGAGTAATAAAAACTAGTTTTTCAACCACTCCACACATCTTTTGTTAACTATAGTTTTGGTAAGTCGGGTTAGGACATGTACTTTGTGCATGACACAAGTAATTTTTCCAACAATTGTTTACAGACAGATTATTTCACTGTATCACAATTCCAGTGGTTCAGAAGTTTACATACACTAAGTTGACTGTGCCTTTGAACAGCTTGGGAAATTCCCGAAAATTATGTCATGGCTTTAGAAGATTCTGATAGGCTAATTGACATAATTTGAGTCAATTGGAGTTGGACCTGTGGATGTATTTCAAGGCCTACCTTCAAACTCAGTGCCTCTTTGCTTGACATCATGAGAAAATCAAAAGAAATCAGCCAAGACCTCAGAAAAATAATTGTAGACCTCCACAAGTCTGGTTCATCCTTGGGAGCAATTTCCAAACGCCTGAAGGTACCACGTTCATCTGTTCAAACAATAGTATGCAGGTATAAACACCATGGGACCACGCAGCCGTCATACCTGCTCAGGAAGGAGACGCGTTCTGTCTCCTAGAGATGAACGTACTTTGGTGCGAGAAGAGCAAATCAATCCCAGAACAACAGCAAAGGACCTTGTGAAGATGCTGGAGGAAACAGGTACAAAAGTATCGATATCCACAGTAAAACAAGTCCTATATCGACATAACCTGTTACGGCTGGGGGTTCCGCTAGAGGAACGTTTCGACAACATCCGGTGAAATTGCAGAGCGCGAAATTCAAAAACAATTATTAGAAATATTTAACTTTCATACAATCACAAGTGCAATACACCAAATTAAAGCTTAACTTCTTGTTAATCCAGCCACCACAAGATTTCAAAAAGGCTTTACGGCGAAAGCAAACCATGCTATTATCTGAGGACAGCACCCCATCAAACAAACACATGACAATCATATTTCAACCCGCCAGGCGCGACACAAAACTCAGAAATAATGATATAATTCATGCCTTACCTTTGACGAGCTTCTTATGTTAGCACTCCAATATGTCCCATAAACATCACAAATGGTCATTTTGTTCGATTAATTCCGTTGTTATATCTCCAAAATGTCTATTTATTTGTCGCGTTTTATTCAGAGAAACACCGGTTCCAACATGACTACAAAATATCTAAATTACCTGTAAACTTTGTCCAAACTTTCCTAATCCAACGTATTTTAAAACGGAAATGATCAATACAATTTAAGACGGGATAAACTGTGTTCAATAGCGGATAAAATTAAAGTGGAGCAAGCTTCAGGTCATGCGCCCCAAACAAAACAGTTGAGACATAAACTGAACAAGTTCCACAGACATGTGACTAACAGACATGGAATAATGTGTCCCTGAACAAAGGGGACTCAAAATCAAAGTCAGTATCTGTTGTAGCCACCAGCTGCATTAAGTACTGCAGTGCATCTCCTCCTCATGGACTGCACCAGATTTGCCAGTTCTTGCTGTGAGATGTTACCCCACTCTTCCACCAAGGCACCTGCAAGTTCCCAGACATTTCTGGGGGGAATGGCCCCACTCCCAGAAAGGAAAGGGATACTTCTTCATTTGTCAAAGGAAAAACATCAACCAATTTCTAAAGACTGTTGACATCTAGTGGAAACTATATGAACTGCAACCAGATGCCTCAGAAATCTAGATTCACATAGAAAACCAATTGAAAACAGTCACACAAAAAAAAAAAAAAAATCCTGGATGGTTTGTCCTCGGGGTTTCGCCTGCCAAATAAGTTATGTTATACTCATTTTAACAGTTTTAGAAACTTTAGGGTGTTTTCTATCCAAATATATCCAATTATATGCATATCCTAGCTTCTGGACCTGAATAGCAGGCAGTTTACTTTTGGCACGCTTTTCAACCGGACCTGAAAATACCACCCCCTAGCCCGAAGAGGTTTTAAAGGCCGCTCAGCAAGGAATAAGCCACTGCTCCAAAAACGCCATAAAAAAGCCAGACTACGGTTTGCAACTGCACATGGGGACAAAGATCGCAATTTTTGGAGAAATGTCCTCTGGATTGATGAAACAAAAATAGAACTGTTTGGCCATAATGACCATCGTTATGTTTGGAGGAAGAAGGGGGAGGCTTCCAAGCCGAAGAACACCATCCCAACCGTGAAGCACGGGAGTGGCAGCATCATGTTGTGGGGGTACTTTGCTGCCGGAGGGACTGGTGCACTTCACAAAATAGATGGCATCATGAGGCAGGAAAATTATTTGGATGGGGAAATTATGTGGATATATTGAAGCAACATCTCAAGACATCAGTCAGGAAGTTAAAGCTTGGTCGCAAATGGGTCTTCCAAGTGGACAATGACCACAAGCATACTTTCAAAGTTGTGGCAAAATGGCTTAAGGAGAACAAAGTCAAGGTATTGGAGTGGCCATCACAAAGCCCTGACCTCAATCCTACAAAACATTTGTGGGCAGAACTGAAAAAGCGTGTGAGAGCAAGGAGGCCTACAAACCTGAATGTGCCAAAATTCACCCAGCTTGTGGAAGGCTACCTGACACGTTTGACCCTAGTTCAACAATTTAAAGGCAATGCTACCAAATACTAATTGAGTGTATGTAAACTTCTGATCCACTGGGAATGTGATGAAAGAAATAAAAGCTGAAATAAATAATTATCTCTACTATTATTCTGATATTTCACATTCTTAAAATAAAGTGGTGATCCTAACTGACCTAAGACAGGGGATTTTTACTAGGATTAAATGTCAGGAATTGTGAAAAACTGAGTTTAAATGTATTTGGCTAAAGTGTATGTAAACTTCCGACTTCAACTGTATAAGGTGAAATACCACAGTGTGCCATCACAGCAGCAAGATTTTGTACAAATCCAAATAAAGCCCATTGTATTGAGACTTTATCTCTATTCAGCAGTTAAAGTATTCAGACCTCCTTTGATTTACATATTGTTACGTTACAGCCTTGTTCTAAAATTAATTCAATCGCTTTTTCCCCCTCATCAATCTATACTCGATACCCCATAATGACAAAGCAAAAACAGGTTTTTATAAATGTTAGGAAATGTATTAAATATAAAAAATTAAGTATCACGTTTCATATGTATTCAGACCCTTTACTCAGTACTTTGTTGTAACACCTTTGGTAGCGATTAGAGCATCAAGTCTTCTTGGGTATGATGCTACAGCTTGACACACCTGTATTTGGGGAGTTTCTCCCATTCCTCTCTGCAGATCCTCTCGTGCTCTGTCACTTTGGATGGGGAGCTTCACTGCACAGCTATGTTCAGGTCTCTCCAGATATGTTCGATCTGGTTCAAGTCCGGGCTCTGGCTGGGCCACTCAAGGACATTGAGACTTGTCCCAAACCCACTCCTGCCTTGTCTTGGCTGTGTGCTTAGGGTCATTGTCCTGTTGGAAGGTAAACCTTCACCTCAGTCTGAGGTCCTGAGTGCACTGAAGCAGGTTTTCATCAAGGATTTCTCTGTACTTTGCTCCGTTCATCTTTCCCTCGATCTTTCCCAGTCCCTGCCGCTGAAAAACATCCCCACAGCATGATGCTGCCCTGTAGGGATGGTGCCAGGTTTCTTCCAGAAGTTTGAACTCTTTGGCCTGAATGCCAATCTTGCTTTCATCAGACCAGAGTCTTGTTTCTCATGGTCTGAGAGTCTCCACCGTAAAGGCCTGATTGGTAGAGTGCTGCAGAGATGGTTGTCCTTCTGGAAGGTTCTCCCATCTTCACAGAGTAACTCTGCAGCTCTGTCAGAGTGACCATCGGGTTCTTTAAAAGAAAAGTTTATTTATTAAAAAAAAGAAATTATCCCCAATTTCATGGTATCCAATTGTTAGTAGTTACTGTCTTGTCTCATCGCTACGACTCCCGTACGGGCTCGGGAGAGATGAAGGTCGAGAGCCATGCGTCCTCCGAAACACAACCCAACCAAGCCGCACTGCTTCTTAACACAGCGCGCATCCAACCCGGAAGCCAGCCGCACCAATGTGTCGGAGGAAACACTGTACACCTGGCGACCGTGTCAGCGTCCACTGCGCCTGGCCCGCCACAGGAGTCACTAGTGCGCGATGAGACAAGGATATCCCGACCGACCAAACCCTCCCTAACCTGGACGACGCTAGGCCAATTGTGCGTCGCCCCATGGACCTCCCGGGCGCGAACAGCTGTGACAGAGCCTAGGCTCGAACCCAGAGTCTCTGGTGGCACAGCTAGCACTGCGATGCAGTGCCTTAGACCACTGCGCCACCCGGGAGGCTGACCATCGGGTTCTTGGTCACCTCCCTGTCCAAGGCCCTTCTCCCCTGATTGCTCAGTTTGGTATGGTGGCCATCTCTAGGGAAGAGTCTTGGTGGTTCCAAACTTCTTCCATTTAATAATGATGGAGGCCACTGTGTTCTTGGGGACCTTCAATGCTGTAGAAATGTTTTGGTACCCTTCCCCAGATCTGTCTCGAGACACAATCCTGTCTCAGCACTCTACGGACAATTCCTTCGACCTCATGGCTTGGTTTTTGCTCTGACATGCACTGTCAACTGTGTGACCTTATATAGACAGGTGTGTGTCTTTCCAAATCATGTCCAATCAATTGAATTTACCACAGGTGGACTCCAATCAAGTTGTAGAAACATCTCAAGGATGATTAATGGAAACAGGATGCACCTTAGCTCCATTTAGAGTATTTGTGATGTCATTATGGGGCATTGTGTGTAGATTGCTAAGGATATTGTTTTATTTAATACATTTTAGAATAAGACTGTAACGTAATTAAATGTGGAAAAGTCAAGGGGTCTGAATACTTTCCGAAGGCACTGTATTTGTGACTTTCAGAAATAGAGACATGGAGGCTGAAGTTAGAAACAGCTTTTATCTGCCTGCCTGCCTCCCGGGCTGAATAATTAATGCCGAGTGGAACCCCACCCCAGGGAGGCATCCTCCTCTTCCCTCCATCCCTCTCTACATTTCTCCATCCCTCCATCCCTCTCTACATTTCTCCATCCCTCTATATTTCTCCGTCCGTCCATCCCTCTCTACATTTCTCCATCCCTCTACATTTCTCCATCCCTCCATCCCTCCATCCCTCTACATTTCTCCATCCCTCCATCCCTCTCTACATTTCTCCATCCCTCCATCCCTCTCTACATTTCTCCATCCGTCCATCCCTCTACATTTCTCCATCCGTCCATCCCTCTACATTTCTCCATCCGTCCATCCCTCTCTACATTTCTTCATCCGTCCATCCCTCTCTACATTTCTTCATCCGTCCATCCCTCTCTACATTTCTCCATCCGTCCATCCCTCTCTACATTTCTCCATCCGTCCATCCCTCTCTACATTTCTCCATCCGTCCATCCCTCTCTACATTTCTCCGTTCAGCCCACAGAGGATATCTTTATCCCCAACATCCACCCTGATTCTCCTCTGATGTGTGTTGCTGTGTGTGGTCCTGGAAGAGAGAGGGATTGTGCCATGTACACAACAGTGGAGCCACCAGGCCACACTGACGGGACAGACACTGGTGGCTCTGGGGAACAGCTGCCATGGCAACGGACCCTTGCTGCTCAGTCTAGTGTTACCACTGGGAGGGAGAGATGGTGAAAGAGAGGGAGGGAGGGTGGGAGAGACACAGAGCGAGAGTTAACTTTTGTTTATTTATTTCACTTGCTTTGGCAATGTAAACATGTTTCACATGCCAATAAAGCCCCTTAAGTTGAATTGAGATTGAATTGAGCTTTGGCGGCTGACCTCAGCAGGGCAACAAGGCGGCAGGGGTCAGTGAATCTGATCTTCGTTTTCCTCTGCAGCGCTCAGTGCTCCTCTCTCTGCCTCCCAAAGTGCTGTGGGACAGGTCTCTGGACTCTCTGCCTGCCCTGCTACATGGCTGTTGGCCTGGCAGCATGTATACAGGGGTTTGGTCCATGCAGGGAGAATGTGATAGACCCCATGTAGACCAGGGTTAGAATTGACTCACAACACACTACTATTCTAATCCAGCTAGCTGTATGTACGCTACCATTCTAATCCAGCTAGCTGTATGTACGCTACCATTCTAATCCAGCTAGCTGTATGTACGCTACCATTCTAATCCAGCTAGCTGTATGTATATACACTGCAACTCCAAGTCAATCACACTTCTGTGAAATCAAACTGTCCATTTAGGAAGCAACACTGATTGACAATAAATTTCACATGCTGTTGTGCAAATGGAATAGACAAAAGGTGGCAATTATAGGCAATTAGCAAGACACCCCCAATAAAGGAGTGATTCTGCAGGTGGTGACCACAGACCACTTCTCAGTTCCTATGCTTCCTGGCTGATGTTTTGGTCACTTTTGAATGCTGCCGGTGCTTTCACTCTAGTGGTAGCATGAGATGGAGTCTACAACCCACACAAGTGGCTCAGGTAGTGCAGCTCATCCAGGATGGCACATCAATGCGAGCTGTGGCAAGAAGGTTTGCTGTGTCTGTCAGCGTAGTGTCCAGAGCATGGAGGCGCTACCAGGAGACAGGCCAGTACATCAGGAGACGTGGAGGAGGCCGTAGGAGGGCAACAACCCAGCAGCAGGACCGCTACCTCCGCCTTTGTGCAAGGGGGAGCACTGCGAGAGCCCTGCAAAATGACCTCCAGCAGGCCACAAATGTGCATGTATACACAGCAAACCTTCTTGCCACAGCTCGCATTGATGTGCCATCCTGGATGAGCTGCACTACCTGAGCCACTTGTGTGGGTTGTAGACTCCGTCTCATGCTACCACTAGAGTGAGAGCACCGCCAGCATTCAAAAGTGACCAAAACATCAGCCAGGAAGCATAGGAACTGAGAAGTGGTCTGTGGTCACCACCTGCAGAATCACTCCTTTATTGGGGGTGTCTTGCTAATTGCCTATAATTTCCACCTTTTGTCTATTCCATTTGCACAACAGCATGTGAAATTTATTGTCAATCAGTGTTGCTTCCTAAGTGGACAGTTTGATTTCACAGAAGTGTGATTGACTTGGAGTTACATTGTGTAGTTTAAGTGTTCCCTTTATTTTTTTGAGCAGTGTATTTGCTTGGTGCAGGGACTCCAGACTCTCATTTGAAAAAGCACCACTGGACCTACAGTACTATGCCCATAAGTGTTGGCTAGCTAGATGTCCTACCTGCTGTTAATTCTCCTCTCGTAAACTTTAGACTTCCTCTGCACTTAAGCAGATCTGTTACAGTGGAAAGGTCACTGATGCACAATGGTGTACACAAGCGCCCATGCTGAGACACACACACACACAAGGCCATGTTGAGGTAGGAGAGCCTAACTAAGGCAATGAATAAGTGACCTTTTACAGGGAGGTAAATTTACAAGAGCATAACATGGAAACCAGTTTATTCCTATGAGGATGTTGATATGTCTTGGAAAACATAGCCATTGAATTATTTGTTATTATTGGAGAAATGTTAACCGAAAGGTTAACGGTGAGTTCTCTTTTATGTATTTTTATCCAGTTAATTTCTGAGAATTGTATTATATGTACACTATGTGACCAAAAGTATGTGGACATCTGCTCGTCAAACATCTAATTTCAAAATGATGGGTATTAATATGGAGTTGGTCTCCCCTTTGCTGCTATAACAGCCTCCACTCTTCTGGGAAGGCTTTCCACTAGATGTTGGAACTTGCTTCCATTCAGCCACAAGAGTATTAGTGAGGTCGGGAACAATGATGTTGGAGCGATTAGGCCTGGCTCACAGTCGGCGTTCCAATTCATTCCCAAATGTGTCCGATGGGGTGGAGGTCAGGGCTCTGTGCAGGCCAGTCAAGTTCTTCCACTCCAATCTCGGTAAACCATTTCTCTATGGACCTCGCTTTGTGCACTGGGGCATTGTCATGCTGAAACAGGAAAGGGCCTTCCCCAAACTGTTGCCACAAAGTTGGAAGCACAGAATCGTCTATAATGTCATTGTATGCTGTAGTGTTAAGAATTCCTTTCACTGGAACTAAGGGTAGGCTTAACAATAGATCGAGTCAGAATTCACCCAAGGCTGAAACACGGAACGTTGGCTAAACCGGAACACTAGCGAGAGCCAATAGCAAATGAATGGAATGGAACGTTCTCAGAGCCTGTTTTGACTGGAGTGAAGCTTAGAATAATGGCACCAAAACATGTATCCCTTTTTTTATTTTACCGCAACAATCTGTTCGTCGGACGAAACTGAAAAAATAACAACTTCAACATCCTCACCTCAATGGTGCCAAGTGTGTTAATGTCTGCATAACGAGGAAGTAGGAAATAAATGGAAACTTCTGACTATTTTCGGTCGAGCGTTTGATGACAACGAGATACACTAGTCTCTGTCTGTAGTGGTGTTAACTGAAACATCCAGTACAGTACTTGGTGAATGTGAGTACCAGTATGTCTTCTTCTCTGTTGACATTTGCTTCAGTGTTGGGGTCAATTCCACAAATTCATTTCTTTTTAAATTTCAATCTCCCTCTAAATTCTATTTAATTGAATTAAAATTCCAGGTCAGTCTTTGATTTAAGAGATTATTAAATTCCTCTGAATTCCAATGTTAGGTAAATTCCCCAAATTAAATTCCCTATTTAATATTTTTGGTATTTGTTGTTTTATTAGGATCCCCATGAGCTGTTGCTATAGCAGCAGCTTCTCTTCCTGGGTTCCACACAGAACATGAAACATGAGACAATACAGAACATAAATATACCAGAACAGCCTGAGGACAGAACTACATACAATATTATCCCCAACAATTCCACAAATTCCAGTTTGAATTTAATTCCCTCTGGTTTTGAGGCTGATCATGTCACTGTTGAGACAGTTTGAAATTATATATGCATTAATTATATTAACTGGGAAATGTAAAAATATTAAATTCCATGATAATGTTTTTACAATTCCATTTAAATTACAATAAAACAAATCCAAAGTGTCTAATTCCATAACATGAAGATGTTTTAAATTCTAATTTAATTCTGTGTAAATTCTCCACTTCATAAATTGTAATTGACCCCAACCATTATTATCTTAACCATCCAGTATACAGCTTAGTGTGTTATTAAACCAGTCCTCTCTGTTACTGCAGGGCCCAGTATACAGCTTAGTGTGTTATTAAACCAGTCCTCTCTGTTACTGCAGGGCCCAATATACAGCTTAGTGTGTTATTAAACCAGTCCTCTCTGTTACTGCAGGGCCCAGTATACAGCTTAGTGTGTTATTAAACCAGTCCTCTCTGTTACTGAAGGGCCCAGTATACAGCTTGGTGTGTTATTAAACCAGTCCTCTCTGTTACTGCAGGGCCCAGTATACAGCTTGGTGTGTTATTAAACCAGTCCTCTCTGTTACTGCAGGGCCCAGTATACAGCTTGGTGTGTTATTAAACCAGTCCTCTCTATTACTGCAGGGCCCAGTATACAGCTTGGTGTGTTATTAAACCAGTCCTCTCTGTTACTGCAGGGCCCAGTATACAGCTTGGTGTGTTATTAAACCAGTCCTCTCTGTTACTGCAGGGCCCAGTATACAGCTTAGTGTGTTATTAAACCAGTCCTCTCTGTTACTGAAGGGCCCAGTATACAGCTTGGTGTGTTATTAAACCAGTCCTCTCTGTTACTGCAGGGCCCAGTATACAGCTTAGTGTGTTATTAAACCAGTCCTCTCTGTTACTGAAGGGCCCAGTATACAGCTTGGTGTGTTATTAAACCAGTCCTCTCTGTTACTGCAGGGCCCAGTATACAGCTTGGTGTGTTATTAAACCAGTCCTCTCTGTTACTGCAGGGCCCAGTATACAGCTTGGTGTGTTATTAAACCAGTCCTCTCTGTTACTGCAGGGCCCAGTATACAGCTTGGTGTGTTATTAAACCAGTCCTCTCTATTACTGCAGGGCCCAGTATACAGCTTGGTGTGTTATTAAACCAGTCCTCTCTGTTACTGCAGGGCCCAGTATACAGCTTGGTGTGTTATTAAACCAGTCCTCTCTATTACTGCAGGGCCCAGTATACAGCTTGGTGTGTTATTAAACCAGTCCTCTCTGTTACTGCAGGGCCCAGTATACAGCTTGGTGTGTTATTAAACCAGTCCTCTCTGTTACTGCAGGGCCCAGTATACAGCTTGGTGTGTTATTAAACCAGTCCTCTCTGTTACTGCAGGGCCCAGTATACAGCTTGGTGTGTTATTAAACCAGTCCTCTCTGTTACTGCAGGGCCCAGTATACAGCTTGGTGTGTTATTAAACCAGTCCTCTCTGTTACTGCAGGGCCCAGTATACAGCTTGGTGTGTTATTAAACCAGTCCTCTCTGTTACTGCAGGGCCCAGTATACAGCTTGGTGTGTTATTAAACCAGTCCTCTGTTACTGCAGGGCCCAGTATACAACTTGGTGTGTTATTAAACCAGTTCTCTCTGTTCCTGAAGGGCCCAGTATACAGCTTGGTGTGTTATTAACCCCCTACAGTCGATGTCTGCGCCCGTGCATAAATCTAATTGCCCCATGATCTCTCTGCTCTGCTCAAGGCCACTGGTGTAGTGTTATCAGCATATTACTGTGACGGCTCCCTCTACCTGGGCTCCCTCTACCTGGGCTCCCTCTACCTGGGCTCCCTCTACCTGGGCTCCCTCTACCTGGGCTCCCTCTACCTGGGCTCCCTCTACCTGGGCTCCCTCTACCTGGGCTCCCTCTACCTGGGCTCCCTCTACCTGGGCTCCCTCTACCTGGGCTCTCTCTACCTGGGCTCCCTCTACCTGGGCTCCCTCTACCTGGGCTCTCTCTACCTGGGCTCCCTCTACCTGGGCTCTCTCTACCTGGGCTCTCTCTACCTGGGCTCCCTCTACCTGGGCTCCCTCTACCTGGGCTCTCTCTACCTGGGCTCTCTCTACCTGGGCTCTCTCTACCTGGGCTCTCTCTACCTGGGCTCTCTCTACCTGGGCTCTCTCTACCTGGGCTCTCTCTACCTGGGCTCTCTCTACCTGGGCTCTCTCTACCTGGGCTCCCTCTACCTGGGCTCTCTCTACCTGGGCTCTCTCTACCTGGGCTCTCTCTACCTGGGCTCCCTCTACCTGGGCTCCCTCTACCTGGGCTCCCTCTACCTGGGCTCCCTCTACCTGGGCTCCCTCTACCTGGGCTCTCTCTACCTGGGCTCCCTCTACCTGGGCTCTCTCTACCTGGGCTCTCTCTACCTGGGCTCTCTCTACCTGGGCTCTCTCTACCTGGGCTCCCTCTACCTGGGCTCCCTCTACCTGGGCTCCCTCTACCTGGGCTCTCTCTACCTGGGCTCTCTCTACCTGGGCTCTCTCTACCTGGGCTCCCTCGACCTGGGCTCCCTCGACCTGGGCTCCCTCGACCTGGGCTCTCTCGACCTGGGCTCCCTCTACCTGGGCTCCCTCTACCTGGGCTCCCTCTACCTGGGCTCCCTCTACCTGGGCTCCCTCTACCTGGGCTCCCTCTACCTGGGCTCTCTCTACCTGGGCTCTCTCTACCTGGGCTCTCTCTACCTGGGCTCCCTCTACCTGGGCTCTCTCTACCTGGGCTCCCTCTACCTGGGCTCCCTCTACCTGGGCTCCCTCTACCTGGGCTCCCTCTACCTGGGCTCCCTCTACCTGGGCTCCCTCTACCTGGGCTCCCTCTACCTGGGCTCCCTCTACCTGGGCTCTCTCTACCTGGGCTCTCTCTACCTGGGCTCTCTCTACCTGGGCTCTCTCGACCTGGGCTCCCTCGACCTGGGCTCCCTCGACCTGGGCTCCCTCGACCTGGGCTCCCTCGACCTGGGCTCTCTCGACCTGGGCTCTCTCGACCCGGGCTCCCTCGACCCGGGCTCCCTCTACCCGGGCTCCCTCTACCTGGGCTAGGGAGGGAGGGAGAAAGGGTTAGCTAGACATGCTTCGTGGATGAATTTATCTGGGATAGCCACTAACACCTCTACCTGGGCTCTCTCTACCTGGGTTCCCTCTACCTATCCACTGGATGGAGGGAGAAATGGGTAGCTAGACACGCTTCCTGGATGAATTTATCTGGGATAGCCACTAACACCTCTACCTGGGCTAGACACGCTTCCTGGATGAATTTATCTGGGATAGCCACTAACACATCTACCTGGGCTAGACATGCTTCCTGGATGAATTTATCTGGGATAGCCACTAACACATCTACCTGGGCTAGACATGCTTCCTGGATGAATTTATCTGGGATAGCCACTAACACATCTACCTGGATGAATTTATCTGGGATAGCCACTAACACATCTACCTGGGCTAGACATGCTTCCTGGATGAATTTAGAAAGTGTTCAGACCCTTTGACTTTTTCCTCGTTTTGTTACAACCTTATTCTAAAATGGATTAAATAAATGTTTTTCTTCATCAATCTACACACAATACCCCATAATGACAGTGACAAAAGGCAACAACAAAAAATTGTGTGCAAATGTATTAAAAATAATAACTTATTTACTTACATAAGTATTCAGACTGTTTGCTATGAGACTCTAAATGGAGCTCAGGTGCTTCCTGTTTCCATTGATCATCCTTGAGATGTTTCTACAACTTGATTGGAGTCCACATGTGGTAAATTCAATTGATTGGACATGATTTGGAAAGGCACACACCTGTCTATATAAGGTCCCACAGTTGACAGTGCATGTCAGAGCAAAAACCAAGCCACGAGGTCGAAGGAATTGTCTGTAGAGCTCCGAGACAGGATTGTGTCGAGGCACAGATCTCTGCAGCATTGAAGGTCCCCAAAAACACATTGTCCTCCATTATTCTTAAATGGAAGAAGTTTGGAACCGCCAAGACTTTTCCTAGAGCTGGCCGCCCGGCCACACTAAGAAATCGGGGGAGAAGGACCTTGTTCAGGGAGGTGACCAAGAACCCGATAGTCACTCTGACAGAGCTCCAGAGTTACTCTGTGGAGATGGTTGTCCTTCTGGAAGGTTCTCCCATCTCTGCAGCACTCCACCAATCAGACCTTTATGGTAGAGTGGCCAGACAGAAGCCACTAATCAGTATAACAAGATTCTCTGGTCTGATGAAACCAAGATTGAACTCATTGGCCTGAATGCCAATGGTCAAGTCTGGGGGAAACCTGGCACCATCCCTACAGTGAAGCATGGTGGTGGCAGCATCATACTGTGGGGATGTTTTTCAGTGGTAGGGACTGGGAGACTAGTCAGGATCGAGGGACTCCTCTCCGCTTGATCAGAGCAGAGTTATTAAAACTGTGGACCCTCTCCTATGTCCTAAATCGTTAGTTGGGGGGGGGTCAGAATCTGGGGCTTTCATCCTGACGCGCAAGTATTTACATCGACCTGAAGTCTGTCAGGTGTCTGTGTTTCTCTGTGTCTCAGAGTACGGTTCCCTCCCTCCTAGAGAGCCGTCTTCAGACGCCAGCTAAACGTTCCCACGCTGCTCAGACAGCATCCCTCCATGGCTTCCTGCTGTACCAGGAAGTGGTAAAAGTGGATGCCATTTAGAGCTGGGTCATACGTCCCAAATGGCACCCTATTCCCTATATAGTGCACTACTTTAGACCTGAGCCCTATTCCCTACGTAGTGCACTACTTTAGACCTGAGCCCTATTCCCTATGTAGTTCACTACTTTAGACCAGAGCCCTATTCCCTATGTAGTGCACTACTTTAGACCAGAGCCCTATATGGGCCACAGCGGAGGACTGTTAAGTGGAGGCAGGTAATAAAGGAAGCTGTCAATTATAGTCTGGAGATGTTGCTGCTTCCTCTAACTACACTGGAAGGGTGTGTGTGTGTGTGTGTGTTACAATGGGAGGATGAGCTGCTGCATTCAGAAAGCCTCCACATGGAAACAAACACTGTCTGACTGAAACCCCCACAGATGTACCCTCTGCTACTGACTGAAACCCCCACAGATGTACCCTCTGCTACTGACTGAAACCCCCACAGATGTACCCTCTGCTACTGACTGAAACCCCCACAGATGTACCCTCTGCTACTGACTGAAACCCCCACAGATGTACCCTCTGCTACTGACTGAAACCCCCACAGATGTACCCTCTGCTACTGACTGAAACCCCCACAGATGTACATTATGCTACCGACTGAAACCCCCACAGATGTGCCCTCTGCTACTGACTGAAACCCCCACAGATGTGCCCTCTGCTACTGACTGAAACCCCCACAGATGTGCCCTCTGCTACTGACTGAAACCCCCACAGATGTACCCTCTGCTACTGACTGAAACCCCCACAGGTGTACCCTCTGCTACTGACTGAAACCCCCACAGGTGTACCCTATGCTACTGACTGAAACCCACAGATGTACCCTATGCTACTGACTGAAACCCCCACAGATGTACCCTCTGCTACTGCCTGAAACCCCCACAGATGTACCCTCTGCTACTGCCTGAAACCCCCACAGATGTGCCCTCTGCTACTGCCTGAAACCCCCACAGATGTGCCCTCTGCTACTGCCTGAAACCCCCACAGATGTGCCCTCTGCTACTGCCTGAAACCCCCACAGATGTGCCCTCTGCTACTGCCTGAAACCCCCACAGATGTACCCTCTGCTACTGCCTGAAACCCCCACAGATGTACCCTCTGCTACTGCCTGAAACCCCAACATATGTACACTCTCCTACTGACTGAAACCCCCACATATGTACACTCTGCTACTGACTGAAACCCCCACAGATGTACCCTCTTCAAAACATGACACACTGCTTTCTTTATTTCATTTCTCTGTATGCCTCCCTCTCTCTCTCTCTCTCTCTCTCTCCTCTGTACGCCTTCCTCTCTCTCCTCTGTACGCCTTTCTCTCTCTCTCTCTCCTCTGTACGCCTGCCTCTCTCTCTCTCTCTCTCCTCTGTACGCCTGCCTCTCTCTCTCTCTCTACACCCCTCTCTCTCTCTCTCTCTCTCTCTCTCTCTCTCTCTCTCTCTCTCTCTCTCTCTCTCTCTCTCTCTCTCTCTCTCTCTACACCTCTCTCTCTCTCTCTCTACACCTCTCTCTCTCTCTCTCTACACCTCTCTCTCTCTCTCTCTACACCTCTCTCTCTCTCTCTCTTTGTCTTCTCCTCCTTTTTCTATGATTATTTTTTTGTGTGTGTGTTGATGGGTGTGAGAGAACCGACAGTCTGTCTGTGTAATACCACTGGGGATCTGGGCCTGGATCGATAAGCATGGTGCTGGGGGAATTAATGTGTCTCTGTGTGAGAGAGAGAGGGAGCGTACACATCATATGTGTGTATCCATTGTTTAGCTAAAAAGATATTTCTAAAATTATCATCCAACTCTTTGTTAAATAGAAAAACCAGAAGATCTCTCTTCTATTCTGTCTTCTCTCCTCTCCTCTTCTCTCTTTCCTCTCCTCTCTTCTTCTGTCTTCTCCTCTCCTCTCCTCTCCTCTCCTCTTCTCTCGTCTTCTCTCCTTCTCTCTTCTCTCGTCTTCTCTCGTCTTCTGTCTTCTCTCGTCGTCTTCTGTCTTCTCTCGTCTTCTTCTGTCTTCTCTCGTCTTCTTCTGTCTTCTCTCGTCTTCTTCTGTCTTCTCTCGTCTTCTGTCTTCTCTCCTCCAGTGTAAAATCATCCTGTAGTCCTAGCAGGTGTGTAGGGAGGCCTGCTGTCTGAGGTCTCTGTGACGGGTGGAATCTTTCCCCTCCTCTCAATGATGTATAGGCCTCTCCCACGAGACGCAGGGGAAGACAGTTTATTGCCTTCAAACGCACCGCAGCCGAGACAAAGACCAACGTTGGTTTGACTGAACAGCCCAGTGATGCGATTTCATCTTCAAGTAACTGATGCCGAGTGATAGTCATTTTTCCAAGCGTGTGATAGGGGGGGGGGGGGGATCATAATGGAAAATAAATAACAAATAATTGTGGTATTGCTTTTGAAAAATGAGCCCTCGGATTAAAGCCTAGCAGAAATCTCCTGTATGAGCCTGTGTGACGGCGATGTCTGTCTACTGCGGTATGTGACGGCGATGATGTCCGTCTACTGCGGTATGTGACGGCGATGATGTCAGTCTACTGCGGTATGTGACGGCGATGATGTCCGTCTACTGCAGTATGTGACGGCGATGATGTCCGTCTACTGCAGTATGTGACGGCGATGATGTCCGTCTACTGCGGTATGTGACGGCGATGATGTCAGTCTACTGCAGTATGTGACGGCGATGACGTCGGTCTACTGCGGTATGTGACGGCGATGACGTCCGTCTACTGCGGTATGTGACGGCGATGACGTCCGTCTACTGCAGTATGTGACGGCGATGACGTCGGTCTACTGCGGTATGTGACGGCGATGATGTCCGTCTACTGCGGTATGTGACGGCGATGACGTCCGTCTACTGCGGTATGTGACGGCGATGATGTCCGTCTACTGCAGTATGTGACGGCGATGATGTCAGTCTACTGCGGTATGTGACGGCGATGACGTCTTCTTGGTAACAAACACTTTACCTTTCCTAAATGTAAATGTTACATTTGATATTATAAGGTGTCATTACTCTGTGGCCATTTTAATCCACAGTCAGATGGAGGTGAGGTCAGTGGTGTGTCCACTCCTCCATTTTAATCCACACTCAGATGGAGGTGAGGTCAGTGGTGTGTCCACTCCTCCATTTTAAAAGGCCATACTGGTGATTGTGCTTTGTGTCTCACTTGAAGGCTCTGAATCTGGGGATCATCTCAATTGAATCCCACTTCCTCTGACTGCAGCCCCCCTGCTTATGTTTACATTGTCAAAGCAAGTGAAATAGACTTGAAGTAAACAAGTGAAATAGACTTGAAGTAAACAAGTGAAATAGACTTGAAGTAAACAAGTGAAATAGACTTGAAGTAAACAAGTGAAATAGACTTGAAGTAAACAAGTGAAATAGACTTGAAGTAAACAAGTGAAATAGACTGGAAATTAACAAGTGAAATAGACTTGAAATTAACAAGTGAAATAGACAGGAAATAAACAAGGGGAAAAAATAAGGGAAATAATCCATCAAATAGAGAAAGAAACAAAAACTCACAGAAGTTAACAAACTATTTCTCTACCTCTTGTCTTTCTCTCATTCTGGCTGCCCGCCTACCTCTTTCTGACTAGTCCTCTCTGGCCTCACAGTAGGCCTCTCCTCTGGCCTCACAGTAGGCCTCTCCTCTGGCCTCACTGTAGGCCTCTCCTCTGGCCTCACTGTAGGCCTCTCCTCTGGCCTCACAGTAGGCCTCTCCTCTGGCCTCACAGTAGGCCTCTCCTCTGGCCTCACAGTAGGCCTCTCCTCTGGCCTCACAGTAGGCCTCTCCTCTGGCCTCACAGTAGGCCTCTCCTCTGGCCTCACTGTAGGCCTCTCCTCTGGCCTCACTGTAGGCCTCTCCTCTGGCCTCACAGTAGGCCTCTCCTCTGGCCTCACAGTAGGCCTCTCCTCTGGCCTCACAGTAGGCCTCTCCTCTGGCCTCACTGTACGCCTCTCCTCTGGTCTCACAGTACGCCTCTCCTCTGGCCTCACAGTAGGCCTCTCCTCTGGCCTCACAGTAGGCCTCTCCTCTGGCCTCACAGTAGGCCTCTCCTCTGGCCTCACAGTAGGCCTCTCCTCTGGCCTCACAGTAGGCCTCTCCTCTGGCCTCACAGTAGGCCTCTCCTCTGGCCTCACTGTAGGCCTCTCCTCTCTGGCCTCACCTCTCTGGCCTCTCAGTAGGCCTCACCTCTGGCCTCTCAGTAGGCCTCTCATCCCAGCTGCCCGGCCAGTGAGTGGAGCACGACTTACGTCAGTTCCCACCTGAGTCGCATCCAGCCTATTGACCCGCTGCTCTGTAGCGCTGAAAGGCAGGGGGAATTGGAATACGCTGACGGCTGAACAAAAAGCTGCTGAGCACCAGAGGACTGAGACCCTGGCTGGCTGAACTGGAGCACTGGAGAATTCTAATCTACCCACACGCACGGACGGACGGAGAGAGTTTATCTGTGCCCGAGCACCTGCCCCTTTGCCCTCCCACTTGTCAAGTGCCCTTTTGGGTGGTATATACAGTACCAGTCAAACGTTTTAGAACACCTACTCATTCAAGGGGTTTTCTTTTTTTTTACTATTTCAAACATTGTAGAATAATAGTGAAGACATCAAAACTATTAAATAACACATATGGAATCATGTAGTAACCAAAAAAGTATTAAACAAATCAGAATATATTTGATATTCTTGAAATTAGCTACCTTTTTGCCTTGAACTCTCTTGGCATTCTCTCAACCAGCTTCATGTGGTAGTCACCTGGAATGCATTTCAATTAACAGGTGTGCCTTGTTAATTTGTGGTATTTCTTTACTTAACTTCTTATGGCTGCAGCCTGACGTCGGTACACTTATGACAACAGCCTGCTCAAAGTGCAGGGCGCGAAATTCAAAATATATATTTTTTTAAATATTTAACTTTCACACATGAACAAGTCCAATACAGCATATGAAAGGTACACATCTTGTGAATCCAGCCAACATGTCCGATTTTTAAAATGTTTTACAGGGAAGACACAATATGTAAATCTATTAGCTAACCACGTTAGCAAAAGACACCACTTTTTTTACTCCACCAGTTTTTTACTCCATCAGTAGCTATCACAAATTCGACCAAATAAAGATATAAATAGCCACTAACCAAGAAACAACTTCATCAGATGACAGTCTGATAACATATTTATTGTATAGCATATGTTTTGTTAGAAAAATGTGCATATTTCAGGTATAAATCATAGTTTACATTGCAGCTACAATCAGAAATTGCACCGAAAGCAGCCATAATATTTACAGACACCAACGTCAAATACCTAATTACTCATCATAAAACATTTCTGAAAAATACATAGTGTACAGCAATTGAAAGACAGGCATCTTGTGATTCCAGACAATATTTCCGATTTATCAAGTGTTTTACAGCGAAAACACAATAGAGCGTTATATTAGCGTACCACAATATCCAAAAACACAAGCAATTTCCCATTAGCAAAAGTTAGCGATCGTAACAAACAAGCAAAAGATATATAATTTTTGACTAACCTTGATTTTCTTCATCAGATGACAGTCCTATAACATCAGGTTATACATACACTTATGTTTTGTTCGAAAATGTGCATATTTAGAGCTGAAATCAGTGGTTACACATTCTGCTAACGTAGCATCTTTTTCCCACAACGTCTAAACAGCAACGATATTTTTCTGACACGTTTTCTGACACACATATTCTGACCAAATAGCTATTCATAAACATAAGTAAAAAAATACATGTTGTATAGGAAATGATAGATCCATTAGTTCTTAATGAAATCGCAGTGTTAGAATTCTAAAAAATAACTTCATTACGACATCCAGCTTCGGTATAGCTGAGTACCCCAAAGTTGGGCGCCCACGACTAATTCACATGCACGACAGATATATGAATTAGCATCATAAAATGTTTCTTACTTTTGGTGATCTTCCGTCAGAATGTTGGACAAGGTGTCCTTTGTCAAGAACAGTCGTTGTTTGGATTCATAACGTTCATTTTCCCTCTCGATTTAGCAAGCACACTTGCCAAGTGGCACAAAGCTCTCCAAGTCAACAAACGGAAGAGAACGGAACACGGCAAAACTCCCGAAAATTTTTCAATAATCTGATGAAACTATATTGAAAAAACATACTTTACGATGATATGGTCACATGTATCAAATAAAATCATAGCCGGAGATATTAGTCGTCCATAACGACAGCTAAACAGAAGGCAAATCCATGTCCCTTTCGCGCGCTCCAGAAAACAGAAAATGGACGGTCACGTCATACAAAGAGCTGTTATTCCACCTCAGACCAAGATAAACACGAAATTTCTTCTCTCACCGCCTCTTGACACCCAGGGGAAGGTGTATGAAGTGCACGTAGACTCTTACGTATCATGCCCATGTATAGGCAGGGAGTAGAAGAGAGCCTCGGTTTCAGACATTCCACTTCCTGGTCAGGAAGTGTGCTGCAGAATGACTTCTGTTTCACTCAGAGAAATAATTCAAACGGTTTTAGAAACTAGAGAGTGTTTTCTATCCAATAGTAATAATAATATGCATATTGTACGAGCAAGAATTGAGTACGAGGCCGTTTGAAATGGGCACATTTTATCTGGCTACTCAATACGCCCCCTGCAGCCCAAACAGGTTAATGGATTTGAGCGAATCAGTTGTGTTGTGACAAGGTAGGGGTGGTATACAGAAGACAGCCCAATTTGGTAAAAGACCAAGTCCATATTATGGCAAGAACAGCTCAAATGAGCAAAGAGAAACAACAGTCCATCATTACTTTAAGACATGAAGGTCAGTCAATCCGGAACATTTCAAGTACTTTGAAAGTTCCTTCAAGTGCAGTCGCAAAAACCATCAAGCGCTATGATGAAACTAGCTCTCATGAGGACCACCACAGGAAAGGAAGACCCAGAGTTACCTCTGCTGCAGAGGATAAGTTCATTCGAGTTATCAGCCTCAGAAATTGCAGCTCAAATAAATGTTTCACAGAGTTCAAGTAACAGACACATCTCAACATCATCTGTTCAGTGTGAATCAGGCCTTCATGGTCAAATTGCTGCAAAGAAACCACTACTAAAGGACACCAATAAGAAGAAGAGACTTACTTGTACCAAGAAACACGAGCAATGGACATTAGACCGGTGGAAATCTGTCCTTTGGTCTGATGAGTCCAAATTTGAGAGATTTGGTTCCAACCACCGTGTCTTTGTGAGACGCAGAGTAGATGAAGGGATCTTTCTGCATGTGTGGTTCCCACAGTGAAGCACGGAGGAGGAGGTGTGATGGTGCTTTGCAGTTGACACTGTCAGTGATTTATTTAGAATTCAAGTCACACTTAACCAGCATGGCTGCCACAGCTTTCTGCAGCGATACGCCATCCCATCTGGTTTGCGCTTAGTGGAACTATCATTTGTTTTTCAACAGGACAATGACCCAAACACACCTTTGGGTTGTATAAGGGCTATTTGACCAAGAAGGAGAGTGATGGAGTGCTGAATCAGATGACCTGGCCTCCACAATCACCCGGCCTCAACCCAATTGAGATGGTTTGGGATGAGTTGGACCGCAGAGTGAAGGAAAAGCAGCCAACAAGTGCTCAGCATATGTGGTAACTCCTTCAAGACTGTTGGAAAAGCATTCCATGTGAAGCTGGTTGAGAGAATGCCAAGAGTGTGCAAAGCTGCCATCAAGGCAAAAGGGGGGCTACTTTGAATAATATATTTTAATTTGTTTAACACTTTCTTGGTTGCTACATGATTCCATATGTGTTATTTCATAGTTTTGATGTCTTCACTGTTATTCTACAATGTAGGAAATAGTAAAAATAAAGAAAAACCCTTTAATGAGTAGGTGTGTCCAAACTTTTGACTGGTACTGTATGTATATATATGGAGGTAACCACCACATATTTGGACACCTCTCCTTGTACAGTAGCCCTATTATAAATAATAGAAACAGTCCTGACCAAATACTGAACAAAAATGGGAAGGAGTTAGAGCATCTCTTTCGAGCCTTAGGCCTGTACATGCTTAATGGTAGAATCAGAGGGGACTCTTATAGGTCGGTTTACTTTCTGCTCAGCTCTTGGTACAAGTGTAGTCGATTATGTCATCGCTGACATGGACCCCTCCTCCATCACTGTATTCACTGTCAGACCACAGTCAGATTAACGTGTTTCTGAACAAATTAACCAGCAATAAGGATTCTTTTAAACTGCCCAATAAATAGTACAAACTGAACCAAACGTACAGATGGGCTCCAAACATATTTATTATGGCTCCTCATTAGCTGCTGCCAAGGCAAAACCTCCTCATCCTGGGGTCTGGCAAAATGAAGGCAGTGCAGAGAAATTCACTGAAACATTCAACTCAAATGATGAACTCTGTTCAGGTCACCAATAACTCCCAAAACCATTAGAGGAGCTATCCATTCGGCTAATAGAGACATTTAATTGTATATTCCAAAAAGTAACATCAAAAGCAAATCTGAGAGAACCAAAGAAATGCAACAATCCGGAAACAAGAAAACAGAAAGTAAAAAAATATATATAATAAATTGTTTTGTTACAAATGTAAAACTATTGTAAAACACCTGAGACAAACGTCAAATGAAAAACATAAGCAGCAAAATAACCCAGAGCTCCGAGATGAAAACTTTCAAACACTGAAACGCAATAAATTGAATTACACCAATAAGACGTTTTGATGACATTTTTAAACGCAATTGAACCAAAATCACACGTTCTGCGACGTGTGAAACTAACAACAAAGCCACAAGAATTACACGATTTGAGGAATTTATAAAACTTATTTTGGTTATCTATGCAACGATATCCCATTTAAAAAGTCTTACAACATAGACATTTAAGAAACATGTAACATCCTTGAATCAGTCATTAAAAAACAACCGAAATCCATTACATTACCCCAGTAACCCAACAAGAACTACTGAACAATAATATAAACGTAATATGCAACAATTACAAAGATTTAACTGAGTTTACAGTTCATATGAGGAAATCAGTCAATTGAAATGAATTCATTAGGCCCTAATCTATGGATTTCACATGACTGGGAATACAGATATGGGGGGCGTGGATTAGAAATCCAGTCAGTATCTGGTGTGACCAACATTTGCCTGATGCAGTGTGACATCTCCTTCACATAGAGTTGACCAGGCTGTTGATTGTGGAATGTTGTCCCACTCCTCTTCAAATGGCTGTGTGAAGTTGCTGGATATTGGCGGAAACTGGACCACACTGTCGATCCAGAGCATCCCAGGTGAGTATGCAGGCCATGGAAGACCTGGGACATTTTCAACTTCCAGGAATTGCGTACAGATCCTTGCGACATGGGGCTGTGTGTTATCATGCTGAAACATGAGGTGATGGTGGCTGATCCCTCTCTCTCCCCTACTTTGTTTGTTTCTTTCTTTGGGAGGGCCCAGCTGGCCCCTGGGGCAGCAGGAGGGAGGGAGGATGGATGGAGGGAGGGATGGAGGATGGATGAATGACCAGGTGATTAAAATCCAACACAGGCGAGCCTCCTTGGAGAATGCTGACGGTCACTGGAGCAGCGGGTTTGTTTCATTAATCTGGTCGTGCTCCCTTGCCCCCTAACCCCCCCTCAACCCCAGGGAGGCCTGAGTGACACAGCAGGTAGGCAAGGGTTTGCACTTTTGGGACAGTTCCATTGCTCGAGGCCGGACAAGCTCAATCAAGCACAGCCAAAGTATTTGAACTTCACTCAGATGAAAGAATGGATTAGGTCCAGACTAGACTCCAAGGTTGTAGAGGAAGATGGGCGGGAGGTAGAGGAAGATGGGCGGGAGGTAGAGGAAGATGGGCGGGAGGTAGAGGAAGATGGGCGGGAGGTAGAGAGTAGGAGGAGGGTCAGAGGGGGGCATGGTTGGACGGGCCGGTCCCACTCCAGGGGTTAACAAGGCCGGTCCCACTCCAGGGGTTAACAAGGCCGGTCCCACTCCAGGGGTTAACAAGGCCGGTCCCGGCCGGTCCCGCTCCAGGGGTTAACAAGGCCGGTCCCACTCCAGGGGTTAACAAGGCCGGTCCCGCTCCAGGGGTTAACAAGGCCGGTCCCGCTCCAGGGGTTAACAAGGCCGGTCCCGCTCCAGGGGTTAACAAGGCCGGTCCCGCTCCAGGGGTTAACAAGGCCGGTCCCGCTCCAGGGGTTAACAAGGCCGGTCCCACTCCAGGGGTTAACAAGGCCGGTCCCACTCCAGGGGTTAACAAGGCCGGTCCCACTCCAGGGGTTAACAAGGCCGGTCCCACTCCAGGGGTTAACAAGGCCGGTCCCGGCCGGTCCCACTCCAGGGGTTAACAAGGCCGGTCCCGCTCCAGGGGTTAACAAGGCCGGTCCCGCTCCAGGGGTTAACAAGGCCGGTCCCGCTCCAGGGGTTAACAAGGCCGGTCCCGCTCCAGGGGTTAACAAGGCCGGTCCCGCTCCAGGGGTTAACAAGGCCGGTCCCACTCCAGGGGTTAACAAGGCCGGTCCCGCTCCAGGGGTTAACAAGGCCGGTCCCGCTCCAGGGGTTAACAAGGCCGGTCCCGCTCCAGGGGTTAACAAGGCCGGTCCCGCTCCAGGGGTTAACAAGGCCGGTCCCGCTCCAGGGGTTAACAAGGCCGGTCCCACTCCAGGGGTTAACAAGGCCGGTCCCGGCCGGTCCCACTCCAGGGGTTAACAAGGCCGGTCCCACTCCAGGGGTTAACAAGGCCGGTCCCACTCCAGGGGTTAACAAGGCCGGTCCCACTCCAGGGGTTAACAAGGCCGGTCCCGCTCCAGGGGTTAACAAGGCCGGTCCCGCTCCAGGGGTTAACAAGGCCGGTCCCGCTCCAGGGGTTAACAAGGCCGGTCCCACTCCAGGGGTTAACAAGGCCGGTCCCACTCCAGGGGTTAACAAGGCCGGTCCCGCTCCAGGGGTTAACAAGGCCGGTCCCGCTCCAGGGGTTAACAAGGCCGGTCCCGCTCCAGGGGTTAACAAGGCCGGTCCCGCTCCAGGGGTTAACAAGGCCGGTCCCGCTCCAGGGGTTAACAAGGCCGGTCCCGCTCCAGGGGTTAACAAGGCCGGTCCCGCTCCAGGGGTTAACAAGGCCGGTCCCGCTCCAGGGGTTAACAAGGCCGGTCCCGCTCCAGGGGTTAACAAGGCCGGTCCCGCTCCAGGGGTTAACAAGGCCGGTCCCGCTCCAGGGGTTAACAAGGCCGGTCCCGCTCCAGGGGTTAACAAGGCCGGTCCCACTCCAGGGGTTAACAAGGCCGGTCCCACTCCAGGGGTTAACAAGGCCAAGTGGAAGCCATGTGTCACAGCTGACACCGGCCGTTTGACCTTGGAGGAGGTAGAGCAGGATCTCTATTCAGCCTGCCTGAAGTGAGAGTGGAGTGATGGCCTCTAGTCTATATCCTCCACACTGTCCTGTTTATGGCCATCCCCCCCCCCCCCGTCACTGTGCCATGGTTACCCCCCACTAGATCTAGCTACTAGTGGAATAAATAAACAATTTCTCTTGAAATATGTCAGTGGTGAATGGGAGAGGGGAGTGAATGGGAGAGGGGAGTGAATGGGAGAGGGGAGTGAATGGGAGAGGGGAGTGAATGGGAGAGGGGAGGAGTGAATGGGAGAGGGGAGGAGTGAATGGGAGAGGGGAGGAGTGAATGGGAGAGGGGAGGAGTGAATGGGAGAGGGGAGGAGTGAATGGGAGAGGGGAGTGAATGGGAGAGGGGAGTGAATGGGGTGAATGGGAGAGGGGAGTGAATGGGAGAGGGGAGGAGTGAATGGGGTGAATGGGAGAGGGGAGTGAATGGGAGAGGGGAGGGGAGGGGAGAGGAGAGGGAAGTGAATGGGAGAGGGGAGGGGAAAGGAGAAAAGAGAGGAGAGGGGAGTGAAGGAGAGAGGAGAGAGGAGTGAATGGGGAGGTTAATTGAACCATAAAGGAACGTGTTCTCAGGGAGCCTGGAATTAATCATTCTGAACCCCCCCCTCCACACACACACACACACACACTCCCTCACTTCATCAAATGTAATTGGAGGAAAGTTGTCGATATGGCAACGAAAGTGCCTGCTCATCGAGCAGAAGGCAGCAGACGTCTGTATGTCTTGTTGTGGTTTCAGGAGGCCCGTTGTGGTTTCAGGAGGCCCGTTGTGGTTTCAGGAGGCCCGTTGTGGTTTCAGGAGGCCCGTTGTGGTTTCAGGAGGCCCGTTGTGGTTTCAGGAGGCCCGTTGTGGTTTCAGGAGGCCCGTTGTGTCTTGCTGTAGTGTTGTGGTTTCAGGAGGCCCGTTGTGTCTTGCTGTAGTGTTGTGGTTTCAGGAGGCCCGTTGTGGTTTCAGGAGGCCCGTTGTGGTTTCAGGAGGCCCGTTGTGTGTGTTGCTGTAGTGTTGTGGTTTCAGGAGGCCCGTTGTGTGTCTTGCTGTAGTGTTGTGGTTTCAGGAGGCCCGTTGTGTGTCTTGCTGTAGTGTTGTGGTTTCAGGAGGCCCGTTGTGTGTTGCTGTAGTGTTGTGGTTTCAGGAGGCCCGTTGTGTGTGTTGCTGTAGTGTTGTGGTTTCAGGAGGCCCGTTGTGTGTCTTGCTGTAGTGTAGTGGTTTCAGGAGGCCCGTTGTGTGTGTTGCTGTAGTGTAGTGGTTTCAGGAGGCCCGTTGTGTGTGTTGCTGTAGTGTTGTGGTTTCAGGAGGCCCGTTGTGTGTGTTGCTGTAGTGTTGTGGTTTCAGGAGGCCCGTTGTGTGTGTTGCTGTAGTGTTGTGGTTTCAGGAGGCCCGTTGTGTGTGTTGCTGTAGTGTTGTGGTTTCAGGAGGCCCGTTGTGTGTGTTGCTGTAGTGTTGTGGTTTCAGGAGGCCCGTTGTGTGTTCTGTCCCTGTTACAGCGTGTTCATTAGGACACGCCTTAGTAAAACATGTTAGAAGTTGGATGCAACCCAACATTGTACACGTTCAGGTAGTACCTTCCCAGTTCAGACGGGTTTTCTACAGTTTGTGCCTCTAGTGAATAGAACCGCTTGTCTCTGATCTGATAACAAGTGTTGAACAGCTACGTCTGCTCTGTGCCACTAAGAGACTAGAGGAGAGGAGGAGAAAGAGATGGGGAGGAGGAGGAAGAGGAGCAGAGAGAGGAGGAGCAGAGAGAGGAAGAGGAGGAGCAGAGAGAGGAAGAGGAGGAGCAGAGAGAGGAGGAGGAGGAGCAGAGAGAGGAGGAGGAGGAGCAGAGAGAGGAGGAGGAGGAGCAGAGAGGAGGAGGAGGAGGAGCAGAGAGGAGGAGGAGGAGGAGGAGCAGCAGAGAGGAGGAGGAGGAAGAGGAGCAGCAGAGAGGAGGAGGAAGAGGAGCAGAGAGAGGAGGAGGAAGAGGAGCAGAGAGAGGAGGAGGAAGAGGAGCAGAGAGAGGAGGAGGAAGAGGAGCAGAGAGAGGAGGAAGAGGAGCAGAGATGAATGGGAGGAGGAAGAGGAGCAGAGAGAGGAGGAAGAGGAGCAGAGAGAGGAGGAAGAGGAGCAGAGAAAGGAGGAAGAGGAGCAGAGAGGAGGAAAGGGAGGAGCAGAGAGAGATGAAGGAGAGGAGGAAAGGGAGGAGCAGAGAGAGATGAAGGAGAGGAGCAGAGAGGAGGAAGAGAGGGGCATTAAGCTTAATTAATTAGCGCTAGCAGAGATTAGCTCGTTCACCTTTAAGCACCATTGATTAATTGTCCTGATCTTAATGAAAAACTTATTAAAATAGGTAATTCCAGGATAAGGGCTAAATGAAGCAGCTGAATAAATAGGTGTAATGGTAAGGGGTTAATTAATGAAGGGACCGTAATGTTGCTTCCCTCCTCAATAAGGTCTGATGAGATACTTAACAAAGGAACCAGGAGAAATTAGTGACATTAATTGTAGCATGAAGGAGGTTAGGGGGTTGTGTGTCTGTCTGAATTTCTTAGTTTCTGACTGTGTCACCCAGAACGGTCGCGGTAGTGTCCAGAACGGTCGCGGTAGTGTCCAGACGGGTCGCGGTAGTGTCCAGACGGGTCGCGGTAGTGTCCAGAACGGTCGCGGTAGTAGTGTCCAGAACGGTCGCGGTAGTAGTGTCCAGAACGGTCGCGGTAGTAGTGTCCAGAACGGTCGCGGTAGTAGTGTCCAGAACGGTCGCGGTAGTAGTGTCCAGAACGGTCGCGGTGGTAATGTCCAGAACGGTCGCTGTGGTAGTGTCCAGAACGGTCGCTGTGGTAGTGTCCAGAACGATCGCGGTAGTAGTGTCCAGAACGGTCGCGGTGGTAGTGTCCAGAACGGTCGCGGTGGTAGTGTCCAGAACTGTCGCGGTGGTAGTGTCCAGAACGGTCGCGGTAGTAGTGTCCAGAACGGTCGCGGTGGTAGTGTCCAGAACGGTCGCGGTAGTAGTGTCCAGAACGGTCGCGGTAGTAGTGTCCAGAACGGTCGCGGTGGTAATGTCCAGAACGGTCGCGGTGGTAATGTCCAGAACGGTCGCGGTGGTAATGTCCAGAACGGTCGCTGTGGTAGTGTCCAGAACGATCGCGGTAGTAGTGTCCAGAACGGTCGCGGTGGTAGTGTCCAGAACGGTCGCGGTGGTAGTGTCCAGAACGGTCGCGGTAGCAGTGTCCAGAACGGTCGCGGTAGCAGTGTCCAGAACGGTCGCGGTAGCAGTGTCCAGAACGGTCGCGGTGGTAGTGTCCAGAACGGTCGCGGTAGCAGTGTCCAGAACGGTCGCGGTAGCAGTGTCCAGAACGGTCGCGGTGGCGGTGTCCAGAACGGTCGCGGTGGTAGTGTCCAGAACGGTCGCGGTGGTAGTGTCCAGAACGGTCGCGGTGGTAGTGTCCAGAACGGTCGCGGTGGTAGTGTCCAGAACGGTCGCGGTGGTAGTGTCCAGAACGGTCGCGGTAGCAGTGTCCAGAACGGTCGCGGTAGCAGTGTCCAGAACGGTCGCGGTAGCAGTGTCCAGAGCGGACTTCTCCACATTTTACATCTGGGCAAATTATGACGAGGATATTTTTCTCAAATGACAATAGTTTTCAGTTGAACATTTCTTTTCAATCTATTAACATCAACCAGCCAATCACACTTTATTGATCACATTTCTATACAGACATAATGTGTTATTTAGTCTTTACAATGAACATCCACTGAGCCTACCCATTGGAGAATGGGGTCTTCTCTGAATCTAAAAAATATATGAAGTTGAAACTAATAGGCAAACAATGGTTGTTGAACAGTCTTCTTTTTAATTTTTTAAATTTTTATTTATTTTATTTACCCCCTTTTTTCTCCCCAATTTCATGGTATCCTATTGTTAGTAATTACTATCTTGTCTCATCGCTACAACTCCCGTACGGGCTCGGGAGAGACGAAGGTCGAAAGCCACGCGTCCTCCGAAGCACAACCCAACCAAGCCGCACTGCTTCTTAACACAGCGCGCCTCCAACCCGGAAGCCAGCCGCACCAATGTGTCGGAGGAAACACTGTGCACCTGGCCCCCTTGGTTAGCGTGCACTGCGCCCGGCCCGCCACAGGAGTCGCTGGAGCGCGATGAGACAAGGATATCCCGACCGGCCAAACCCTCCCTAACCCGGACGAAGCTAGGCCAATTGTACGTCACCCCACAGTCTTCTTGATGTGTGTTTTTGTTTCTTTGTGTTTGTACAGCGGGAACCTCCGCTGACCCCGCCGTGCCGCCCCCACCCATTCCTGAAACCCTTCCTGTGGAAACACAGCTCCCCGAGGAGATGGAAGTCACGGACGATGACATCATAGCAGGTAGGAAAACACCTGGACACACACACACTACCTTGTAGACTGTTGTCTATAGGACTCCAAGCTCTTACCTGGGGACACACCTGGACACACACACACTACCTTGTAGACTTGTCTATAGGACTCCAAGCTCTTACCTGGGGACACACCTGTACACACACACTACCTTGTAGACTTGTCTATAGGACTCCAAGCTCTTACCTGGGGACACACCTGGACACACACACACTACCTTGTAGACTATTGTCTATAGGACTCCAAGCTCTTACCTGGGGACACACCTGTACACACACACACTACCTTGTAGACTGTTGTCTATAGGACTCCAAGCTCTTACCTGGGGACACACCTGGACACACACACTACCTTGTAGACTTGTCTATAGGACTCCAAGCTCTTACCTGGGGACACACCTGGACACACACACACTACCTTGTAGACTTGTCTATAGGACTCCAAGCTCTTACCTGGGGACACACCTGGACACACACACACTACCTTGTAGACTATTGTCTATAGGACTCCAAGCTCTTACCTGGGGACACACCTGGACACACACACACTACCTTGTAGACTGTTGTCTATAGGACTCCAAGCTCTTACCTGGGGACACACCTGTACACACACACTACCTTGTAGACTGTTGTCTATAGGACTCCAAGCTCTTACCTGGGGACACACCTGGACACACACACACTACCTTGTAGACTGTTGTCTATAGGACTCCAAGCTCTTACCTGGGGACACACCTGTACACACACACTACCTTGTAGACTGTTGTCTATAGGACTCCAAGCTCTTACCTGGGGACACACCTGGACACACACACACTACCTTGTAGACTGTTGTCTATAGGACTCCAAGCTCTTACCTGGGGACACACCTGGACACACACACACTACCTTGTAGACTGTTGTCTATAGGACTCCAAGCTCTTACCTGGGGACACACCTGGACACACACACACTACCTTGTAGACTGTTGTCTATAGGACTCCAAGCTCTTACCTGGGGACACACCTGGACACACACACACTACCTTGTAGACTATTGTCTATAGGACTCCAAGCTCTTACCTGGGGACACACCTGGACACACACACACTACCTTGTAGACTGTTGTCTATAGGACTCCAAGCTCTTACCTGGGGACACACCTGTACACACACACTACCTTGTAGACTGTTGTCTATAGGACTCCAAGCTCTTACCTGGGGACACACCTGGACACACACACACTACCTTGTAGACTGTTGTCTATAGGACTCCAAGCTCTTACCTGGGGACACACCTGGACACACACACACTACCTTGTAGACTTGTCTATAGGACTCCAAGCTCTTACCTGGGGACACACCTGGACACACACACACTACCTTGTAGACTGTTGTCTATAGGACTCCAAGCTCTTACCTGGGGACACACCTGGACACACACACACTACCTTGTAGACTGTTGTCTATAGGACTCCAAGCTCTTACCTGGGGACACACCTGGACACACACACTACCTTGTAGACTGTTGTCTATAGGACTCCAAGCTCTTACCTGGGGACACACACTACCTTTACTTGTAGACTGGTTTTAATTTATTTAACCTTTATTTAACCAGGCAAGTCAGTTAAGAACACATTCTTATTTACAATGACAGCCTACCAAAAGGCAAAAGACCTCCTGCGGGGACGGGGGCCTGGGATTAAAAATAAATACAATATAAATATAGGACAACACACACACATCACAACAAGAGAGACAACACAACACTACTTAAAGAGAGACCTAAGACAACACATCATGGTAGCAACACATCATGGTAGCAACACATCATGGTAGCAACACATCATGGTAGCAACACAACATGGTAGCAACACAACATGGTAGCAACACAACATGGTAGCAACACAACATGGTAGCAACACAACATGGTAGCAACACAACATGGTAGCAACACAACATGGTAGCAACACAACATGGTAGCAACACATCAACACATCATGGTAGCAACACATCAACACATCATGGTAGCAACACATCATGGTAGCAACACAACATGGTAGCAACACATCATGGTAGCAACACAACATGGTAGCAACACAACATGGTAGCAACACAACATGGTATGGTAGCAACACAACATGGTAGCAACACAACATGGTAGCAACACAACATGGTAGCAACACAACATGGTAGCAACACATCATGGTAGCAACACATCATGGTAGCAACACATCATGGTAGCAACACGACATGGTAGCAACACGACATGGTAGCAACACGACATGGTAGCAACACATCATGGTAGCAACACAACATGGTAGCAACACAACATGGTAGCAACACAACATGGTAGCAACACAACATGGTAGCAACACAACATGGTAGCAACACGACATGGTAGCAACACAACATGACGACATGGTAGCAACACAACATGACGACATGGTAGCAACCAACACGACACGGTAGCAACCAACACGACACGGTAGCAACCAACACGACACGGTAGCAACCAACACGACACGGTAGCAACACAACACGCCAACATGGTAGTAACACAACACGCCAACATGGTAGTAACACAACACGCCAACATGGTAGTAACACAACACGCCAACATGGTAGTAACACAACACGCCAACATGGTAGTAACACAACACGCCAACATGGTAGTAACACAACACGCCAACATGGTAGTAACACAACACGCCAACATGGTAGTAACACAACACGCCAACATGGTAGCAACACAACACGCCAACATGGTAGCAACACAACACGCCAACATGGTAGCAACACAACACGCCAACATGGTAGCAACACAACACGCCAACATGGTAGTAACACAACACGCCAACATGGTAGTAACACAACACGCCAACATGGTAGTAACACAACACGCCAACATGGTAGTAACACAACATGGTAGTAACACAACACGCCAACATGGTAGTAACACAACACGCCAACATGGTAGTAACACAACACGCCAACATGGTAGTAACACAACACGCCAACATGGTAGTAACACAACATGGTAGTAACACAACATGGTAGCAACACAACACGCCAACATGGTAGTAACACAACACGCCAACATGGTAGTAACACAACATGGTAGTAACACAACATGGTAGCAACACAACATGGTAGCAACACAACATGGTAGCAACACAACATGGTAGCAACACAACATGGTAGCAACACAACATGGTAGCAACACAACATGGTAGCAACACAACATGCCAACATGGTAGCAGCACAACATGGTAGCAACACAACATGCCAACATGGTAGCAACACAACATGGTAGCAACACAACATGGTAGCAACACAACATGGTAGCAACACAACATGGTAGCAACACAACATGCCAACATGGTAGCAGCACAACATGGTAGCAACACAACATGCCAACATGGTAGCAACACAACATGGTAGCAACACAACATGCCAACATGGTAGCAGCACAACATGGTAGCAACACAACATGCCAACATGGTAGTAACACAACATGGTAGCAACACAACATGCCAACATGGTAGCAACACAACATGCCAACATGGTAGCAACACAACATGCCAACATGGTAGCAACACAACATGGTAGCAACACAACATGGTAGCAACACATGGTAGCAACACAACATGGTAGCAACACAACATGCCAACATGGTAGCAACACAACATGGTAGCAACACAACATGCCAGCAACACATGCCAGCAACACATGCCAGCAACACAACATGCCAGCAACACAACATGGTAGCAACACAACATGGTAGAAACACAACAAGCAACACAACATGGTAGCAACACAACATGGTAGCAACACAACATGCCAACATGGTAGCAGCACAACATGGTAGCATCACAACATGCCAACATGGTAGTAACACAACATGCCAACATGGTAGCAACACAACATGGTAGCAACACAACATGGTAGCAACACAACATGGTAGCAACACAACATGGTAGCAACACAACATGGTAGCAACACAACATGCCAACATGGTAGTAACACAACATGGTAGCAACACAACATGGTAGCAACACAACATGGTAGCAACACAACATGCCAACATGGTAGCAGCACAACATGGTAGCAACACAACATGCCAACATGGTAGTAACACAACATGGTAGCAACACAACATGCCAACATGGTAGCAACACAACATGGTAGCAACACAACATGCCAACATGGTAGCAACACAACATGGTAGCAACACAACATGCCGGCAACACATGCCATCAACACAACATGCCAGCAACACAACATGGTAGCAACACAACATGGTAGCAACACAACATGGTAGCAACACAACATGGTAGCAACACAACATGGTAGCAACACAACATGGTAGCAACACAACATGGCAACATGGTAGCAACACAACATGGTAGCAACACAACATGGCAACATGGTAGCAACACAACATGGTAGCAACACAACATGGCAACATGGTAGCAACACAACATGGTAGCAACACAACATCGCAACATGGTAGCAACACACAACATGGTAGCAACACAACACGGCAACACAACATGGTAGCAACACAACACGGCAACACAACATGGTAGCAACACAACATGGTAGCAACACAACACAACATGGCAACACGGCAACACAACATGGTAGCAACATAACATGGCAACACAACATGGCAACACAACACAGCATGGTGGCAACGACGACAACACGGTAGCAACACAACATGATGACAACATGACGACAACACGGTTGCAACACATGACGACAACACGGTTGCAACACATGACGACAACACGCTGGCAACACATGACGACAACACGCTGGCAACACATGACGACAACACGCTGGCAACACATGACGACAACACGCTGGCAACACATGACGACAACACGCTGGCAACACATGACGACAACACGCTGGCAACACATGACGACAACACATGACGACAACACGCTGGCAACACAACATGGTAGCAGCACTAAACATGGTACAAACATTATTGGGCACAGACAACAACACAAAGTGCAAGAAGGTAGAGACAACAATACTTCACGCGAAGCAGCCGCAACTGTCAGTAAGAGTGTCCATGATTGAGTTTTTGAATGAAGAGATGGAGATAAAACTGTCCAGTTTGAGTGTTTGTTGCAGCTCGTTCCAGTCGCTAGCTGCAGCGAACTGAAAAGAGGAGCGACCCAGGGATGTGTGTGCTTTGAGGACTTTTAACAGAATGTGACTGGCAGAACGGGTGTTGTATGTGGAGGATGAGGGCTGCAGTAGATAGCTCAGGGGGGAGTGAGGCCTAAGAGGGTTTTATAAATAAGCATCAACCAGTAGGTGATTGCGACAGGTATTCAGATGACCAGTTTACAGAGGAGTATAGAGTGACATGATGTGTCCTATAAGGGGCATGTCCAGATGTTAGTATCCTGCATGCCCATTGGCCTGTCAAGAAGCACATGGGATTTCCATGACTACACTCTAATTACTGAGTTCGAATAACACAGTTCACACTGTTGAGTTGTGATAGGCCGGTAGTGGTGAGTTGTGATAGGCCGGTAGTGGTGAGTTGTGATAGGCCGGTAGTGGTGAGTTGGGAGAGGCCGGTAGTGGTGAGTTGGGAGAGGCCGGTAGTGGTGAGTTGGGAGAGGCCGGTAGTGGTGAGTTGGGAGAGGCCGGTAGTGGTGAGTTGGGAGAGGCCGGTAGTGGTGAGTTGGGAGAGGCCGGTAGTGGTGAGTTGGGAGAGGCCGGTAGTGGTGAGTTGGGAGAGGGGAGTCCAGCAGATAGGCTGCGCCTCTCTCTGCGTGGCTAGGCTATTTGCCGATTTGACAAATATTGACACGTCTTGTGTTATACAGTGTGGGGGAAGAACATCTCCCTCTCTCTCTCTGTTTTACACACTGGTCATTTTATAGAGATCCTGAGAGTAATTAGTTGCCTTGTGAACCAGCCACTTGTCACTTCATTACTCTGTGAAGTTTCAGTTCGACCCGTCATGGGTTGGATTGGACTATGGATTATCAGGCACTTCATAGCGGCCTTTAAACAACATGGTGTGTCCCACATGGCTCCCTAATCCCTATGTAGTGCAATACTTTTGACATGTCTGTGTTGCCGGCGGGATCTTCCAATCTCTGTCTGTCGTCACCTGCCTGTTCTCATGAGAGCACTAATTGGAGGCATTGACACACACACACACACACACACACACACACACACTGAACACAGTCAAGCTGCCAGGCATGGACTAATGTGAGAAATGTGTTAGCTCACTAGGAATGGGCTCCTGAGTGGCGTAGCGGTCTAAGGTACTGCATCTACAGTCCCTGGTCCGATTCCTGTATCACATCCTACCCCCCTACCACTCTACCACTCTACCCACCTACCACTCTACCCCCCTACCAATCATCCCTCCAGACCACCATACTGCTACAGTACAGAACCAGACGGTAGCAGGAGGAATCATCCCTCCAGACCACCATACTGCTACAGTACAGAACCAGACGGTAGCAGGAGGAATCATCCCACCAGACCACCATACTGCTACAGTACAGAACCAGACGGTAGCAGGAGGAATCATCCCTCCAGACCACCATACTGCTACAGTACAGAACCAGACGGTAGCAGGAGGAATCATCCCTCCAGACCACCATACTGCTACAGTACAGAACCAGACGGTAGCAGGAGGAATCATCCCACCAGACCACCATACTGCTACAGTACAGAACCAGACGATAGCAGGAGGAATCATCCCTCCAGACCACCATACTGCTACAGTACAGAACCAGACGGTAGCAGGAGGAATCATCCCTCCAGACCACCATACTGCTACAGTACAGAACCAGACGGTAGCAGGAGGAATCATCCCTCCAGACCACCATACTGCTACAGTACAGAACCAGACGGTAGCAGGAGGAATCATCCCTCCAGACCACCATACTGCTACAGTACAGAACCAGACGGTAGCAGGAGGAATCATCCCTCCAGACCACCATACTGCTACAGTACAGAACCAGACGGTAGCAGGAGGAATCATCCCTCCAGACCACCATACTGCTACAGTACAGAACCAGACGGTAGCAGGAGGAATCATCCCTCCAGACCACCATACTGCTACAGTACAGAACCAGACGGTAGCAGGAGGAATCATCCCTCCAGACCACCATACTGCTACAGTACAGAACCAGACGGTAGCAGGAGGAATCATCCCTCCAGACCACCATACTGCTACAGTACAGAACCAGACGGTAGCAGGAGGAATCATCCCTCCAGACCACCATGCTGCTACAGTACAGAACCAGACGGTAGCAGGAGGAATCATCCCTCCAGACCACCATGCTGCTACAGTACAGAACCAGACGGTAGCAGGAGGAATCATCCCTCCAGACCACCATGCTGCTACAGTACAGAACCAGACGGTAGCAGGAGGAATCATCCCTCCAGACCACCATGCTGCTACAGTACAGAACCAGACGGTAGCAGGAGGAATCATCCCTCCAGACCACCATGCTGCTACAGTACAGAACCAGACGGTAGCAGGAGGAATCATCCCTCCAGACCACCATGCTGCTACAGTACAGAACCAGACGGTAGCAGGAGGAATCATCCCTCCAGACCACCATGCTGCTACAGTACAGAACCAGACGGTAGCAGGAGGAATCATCCCTCCAGACCACCATACTGCTACAGTACAGAACCAGACGGTAGCAGGAGGAATCATCCCTCCAGACCACCATACTGCTACAGTACAGAACCAGACGGTAGCAGGAGGAATCATCCCTCCAGACCACCATACTGCTACAGTACAGAACCAGACGGTAGCAGGAGGAATCATCCCTCCAGACCACCATACTGCTACAGTACAGAACCAGACGGTAGCAGGAGGAATCATCCCTCCAGACCACCATACTGCTACAGTACAGAACCAGACGGTAGCAGGAGGAATCATCCCTCCAGACCACCATACTGCTACAGTACAGAACCAGACGGTAGCAGGAGGAATCATCCCTCCAGACCACCATACTGCTACAGTACAGAACCAGACGGTAGCAGGAGGAATCATCCCTCCAGACCACCATACTGCTACAGTACAGAACCAGACGGTAGCAGGAGGAATCATCCCTCCAGACCACCATACTGCTACAGTACAGAACCAGACGGTAGCAGGAGGAATCATCCCTCCAGACCACCATACTGCTACAGTACAGAACCAGACGGTAGCAGGAGGAATCATCCCTCCAGACCACCATACTGCTACAGTACAGAACCAGACGGTAGCAGGAGGAATCATCCCTCCAGACCACCATACTGCTACAGTACAGAACCAGACGGTAGCAGGAGGAATCATCCCTCCAGACCACCATACTGCTACAGTACAGAACCAGACGGTAGCAGGAGGAATCATCCCTCCAGACCACCATACTGCTACAGTACAGAACCAGACGGTAGCAGGAGGAATCATCCCTCCAGACCACCATACTGCTACAGTACAGAACCAGACGGTAGCAGGAGGAATAATCACTCCAGACCACCATACTGCTACAGTACAGAACCAGACGGTAGCAGGAGGAATCATCCCTCCAGACCACCATACTGCTACAGTACAGAACCAGACGGTAGCAGGAGGAATCATCCCTCCAGACCACCATACTGCTACAGTACAGAACCAGACGGTAGCAGGAGGAATCATCCCTCCAGACCACCATACTGCTACAGTACAGAACCAGACGGTAGCAGGAGGAATCATCCCTCCAGACCACCATACTGCTACAGTACAGAACCAGACGGTAGCAGGAGGAATCATCCCTCCAGACCACCATACTGCTACAGTACAGAACCAGACGGTAGCAGGAGGAATCATCCCTCCAGACCACCATACTGCTACAGTACAGAACCAGACGGTAGCAGGAGGAATCATCCCTCCAGACCACCATACTGCTACAGTACAGAACCAGACGGTAGCAGGAGGAATCATCCCACCAGACCACCATACTGCTACAGTACAGAACCAGACGTTAGCAGGAGGAATCATCCCTCCAGACCACCATACTGCTACAGTACAGAACCAGACGATAGCAGGAGGAATCATCCCTCCAGACCACCATACTGCTACAGTACAGAACCAGACGTTAGCAGGAGGAATCATCCCTCCAGACCACCATACTGCTACAGTACAGAACCAGACGTTAGCAGGAGGAATCATCCCTCCAGACCACCATACTGCTACAGTACAGAACCAGACGTTAGCAGGAGGAATCATCCCTCCAGACCACCATACTGCTACAGTACAGAACCAGACGGTAGCAGGAGGAATCATCCCACCAGACCACCATACTGCTACAGTACAGAACCAGACGGTAGCAGGAGGAATCATCCCTCCAGACCACCATACTGCTACAGTACAGAACCAGACGGTAGCAGGAGGAATCATCCCTCCAGACCACCATACTGCTACAGTACAGAACCAGACGGTAGCAGGAGGAATCATCCCTCCAGACCACCATACTGCTACAGTACAGAACCAGACGGTAGCAGGAGGAATCATCCCTCCAGACCACCATACTGCTACAGTACAGAACCAGACGGTAGCAGGAGGAATCATCCCTCCAGACCACCATACTGCTACAGTACAGAACCAGACGGTAGCAGGAAGAATCATCCCTCCAGACCACCATACTGCTACAGTACAGAACCAGACGGTAGCAGGAGGAATCATCCCTCCAGACCACCATACTGCTACAGTACAGAACCAGACGGTAGCAGGAGGAATCATCCCTCCAGACCACCATACTGCTACAGTACAGAACCAGACGGTAGCAGGAGGAATCATCCCTCCAGACCACCATACTGCTACAGTACAGAACCAGACGGTAGCAGGAGGAATCATCCCTCCAGACCACCATACTGCTACAGTACAGAACCAGACGGTAGCAGGAGGAATCATCCCTCCAGACCACCATACTGCTACAGTACAGAACCAGACGGTAGCAGGAGGAATCATCCCTCCAGACCACCATACTGCTACAGTACAGAACCAGACGGTAGCAGGAGGAATCATCCCTCCAGACCACCATACTGCTACAGTACAGAACCAGACGGTAGCAGGAGGAATCATCCCTCCAGACCACCATACTGCTACAGTACAGATCCAGACGGTAGCAGGAGGAATCATCCCTCCAGACCACCATACTGCTACAGTACAGAACCAGACGGTAGCAGGAGGAATCATCCCTCCAGACCACCATACTGCTACAGTACAGAACCAGACGGTAGCAGGAGGAATCATCCCTCCAGACCACCATACTGCTACAGTACAGAACCAGACGGTAGCAGGAGGAATCATCCCTCCAGACCACCATACTGCTACAGTACAGAACCAGACGGTAGCAGGAGGAATCATCCCTCCAGACCACCATACTGCTACAGTACAGAACCAGACGGTAGCAGGAGGAATCATCCCTCCAGACCACCATACTGCTACAGTACAGAACCAGACGGTAGCAGGAGGAATCATCCCTCCAGACCACCATACTGCTACAGTACAGAACCAGACGGTAGCAGGAGGAATCATCCCTCCAGACCACCATACTGCTACAGTACAGAACCAGACGGTAGCAGGAGGAATCATCCCTCCAGACCACCATACTGCTACAGTACAGAACCAGACGGTAGCAGGAGGAATCATCCCTCCAGACCACCATACTGCTACAGTACAGAACCAGACGGTAGCAGGAGGAATCATCCCTCCAGACCACCATACTGCTACAGTACAGAACCAGACGGTAGCAGGAGGAATCATCCCTCCAGACCACCATACTGCTACAGTACAGAACCAGACGGTAGCAGGAGGAATCATCCCTCCAGACCACCATACTGCTACAGTACAGAACCAGACGGTAGCAGGAGGAATCATCCCTCCAGACCACCATACTGCTACAGTACAGAACCAGACGGTAGCAGGAGGAATCATCCCTCCAGACCACCATACTGCTACAGTACAGAACCAGACGGTAGCAGGAGGAATCATCCCTCCAGACCACCATACTGCTACAGTACAGAACCAGACGGTAGCAGGAGGAATCATCCCTCCAGACCACCATACTGCTACAGTACAGAACCAGACGGTAGCAGGAGGAATCATCCCACCAGACCACCATACTGCTACAGTACAGAACCAGACGGTAGCAGGAGGAATCATCCCACCAGACCACCATACTGCTACAGTACAGAACCAGACGTTAGCAGGAGGAATCATCCCTCCAGACCACCATACTGCTACAGTACAGAACCAGACGATAGCAGGAGGAATCATCCCTCCAGACCACCATACTGCTACAGTACAGAACCAGACGTTAGCAGGAGGAATCATCCCTCCAGACCACCATACTGCTACAGTACAGAACCAGACGTTAGCAGGAGGAATCATCCCTCCAGACCACCATACTGCTACAGTACAGAACCAGACGGTAGCAGGAGGAATCATCCCTCCAGACCACCATACTGCTACAGTACAGAACCAGACGGTAGCAGGAGGAATCATCCCACCAGACCACCATACTGCTACAGTACAGAACCAGACGGTAGCAGGAGGAATCATCCCTCCAGACCACCATACTGCTACAGTACAGAACCAGACGGTAGCAGGAGGAATCATCCCTCCAGACCACCATACTGCTACAGTACAGAACCAGACGGTAGCAGGAGGAATCATCCCTCCAGACCACCATACTGCTACAGTACAGAACCAGACGGTAGCAGGAGGAATCATCCCTCCAGACCACCATACTGCTACAGTACAGAACCAGACGGTAGCAGGAGGAATCATCCCTCCAGACCACCATACTGCTACAGTACAGAACCAGACGGTAGCAGGAGGAATCATCCCTCCAGACCACCATACTGCTACAGTACAGAACCAGACGGTAGCAGGAGGAATCATCCCTCCAGACCACCATACTGCTACAGTACAGAACCAGACGGTAGCAGGAGGAATCGCTCTTTTCACTGTCTTGCAAACGTGTGTGTCTCTCTGGTTTACTTTGCGTATGGAAATCTGAAAGGCCGTTCAGGGTAAATACTCTGTTCTGTTGTTTAAATATGATCAGAGTTATTCTATTCATGACTTAGGTTCCTCCTTTGAGGTGTGTGTGTGTGTGTGTGTGTGTGTGTGTGTGTGTGTGTGTGTGTGTGTGTGTGTGTGTGTGTGTGTGTGTGTGTGTGTGTGTGTGTGTGTTTGCACGTGTTGCTCTCACGAAACCAATCCCAGTAAATAGATATGGTGAATATTGTCTCACAGTGACACGAACTCTACCAGCTTGCCCTGTTTCTCAATATTTACTCAGTTTGTTCTGTAAATAAGTAATGCGTGACTTTAGCTTTAAAGATCGGGGATTTGGCTTGATATTGAAACGGCATCAAGGCTGTTAACTGTTGTGAAACTGACAAAATGTTTTTTTTTAAGTGCTGAGAGAGAGAGACTTCGACAATAGCTTGCAACCCTCCCCAAGCCCGTCTCTGTTTTAGTTATCCGGCTAACAGATGTAATACCGCCGTAAGAAATGGACAAACACTTTGTCAATATGTGAAAAATGAGAGCTGAAAAATGATAAATTGTCAAGCATGTCTGGGGATATTGACTGGTCTGCAGCAAGCCAACCCGCCAGCTCGGCCCGGCCTGAGAGCGTATTTTGGTTTTCAATAACGTTGAGCCATGCAGTGATTGCTCACAATGCTATGCTCGCTTACTGATTTACTCCCTTTGTGCAGCGTTAACAGCCGGCTGGGTGTGATAACACAGCTCTGAGACTCAACTTACAGAAATTCCATACAACAATGTTTTGTTTTGAGGTCGATGCTGGCACCTCTCGTGATCTGATTGCTGGGACCTCTCGTGATCTGATTGCTGGCACCTCTCTGTGATCTGATTGCTGGCACCTCTCGTGATCTGATTGCTGGCACCTCTCGGTGATCTGATTGCTGGGACCTCTCGTGATCTGATTGCTGGCACCTCTCTGTGATCTGATTGCTGGGACCTCTCTGTGATCTGATTGCTGGGACCTCTCTGTGATCTGATTGCTGGGATGGCCCACGGCTGAATCTAGTTGATGATCCCTGGCCTCTCTCTCCCTGCGTCACCCTAACCCCTAACCCTTCCTCTCTCCTCCCCTTCTCTCTCCTCCCCTTCTCTCTCTTCCCCTTCTCTCTCTTCCCCTTCCTCTCTCCTCCCCTTCCTGTCTCTCTCCATGCCATACCTTTCATCTCCTCCTCTACCAACCAAGCTGCCAGCCATGCTGAGGTGCATACTGCGTACACACTCACACACACACACACACACACACACACACACACACACACACTACCAGCATGCTACATGCCCCTACAATACACTGGTTTTCTAATAGCCTTATTACATAATGGACCCACTGCTCAGGATGGAAGCTTTGCATGGAGGAGGAGAGGAAATGTACGTTATAGATGAGGGGATCAAAGCACACAGTGATATTGATTGTTGCTATGGTTTTACTTCCCAACCAATCAGAGAAACATGTCAACAAATGTAAGACGTCAGCTGTGTTGTGTGGAAGGGTGTTGCAGTGTTGGAGATGCTTCGTTAATCCAGGACTAGATTTGAGAAACCGTTGTAGGGAAATTAGATTCATATTAGGGTCCTTTGAGATGGATGGATATGTAGATAGGATGTAAATATGGTGTATCTATATGGATAGATAGGTAGATAGGATGTAAATATGGGGTTATCTAGATAGGTAGATATGTAGATAGGATGTAAATATGGTGTATCTAGATGGATAGATAGGTAGATAGGATGTAAATATGGTGTATCTAGATGGATAGATGGGTAGATAGGATGTAAATATGGTGTATCTAGATGGATAGATAGGATGTAAATATGGTGTATCTAGATGGATAGATAGGATGTAAATATGGTGTATCTAGATGGATAGATAGGATGTAAATATGGTGTATCTAGATGGATAGATAGGATGTAAATATGGTGTTATCTAGATGGGTAGATAGGATGTAAATATGGTGTATCTAGATGGATAGATAGGTAGATAGGATGTAGATATGGTGTATCTAGATGGGTAGATAGGATGTAAATATGGGGTTATCTAGATGGATAGATAGGATGTAAATATGGTGTTATCTAGATGGGTAGATAGGATGTAGATATGGTGTATCTAGATGGATAGATAGGTAGATAGGATGTAAATATGGTGTATCTAGATGGATAGATAGGATGTAAATATGGTGTTATCTAGATGGGTAGATAGGATGTAAATATGGTGTATCTAGATGGATAGATAGGATGTAAATATGGTGTATCTAGATGGATAGATGGGTAGATAGGATGTAAATATGGTGTATCTAGATGGATAGATAGGTAGATAGGATGTAAATATGGTGTATCTAGATGGATAGATAGGATGTAGATATGGTGTATCTAGATGGATAGATAGGATGTAAATATGGTGTATCTAGATGGATAGATAGGTAGATAGGATGTAAATATGGTGTATCTATATGGATAGATAGGTAGATAGGATGTAGATATGGTGTATCTATATGGATAGATGGGTAGATAGGATGTAGATATGGTGTATCTAGATGGGTAGATAGGATGTAGATATGGTGTATCTAGATGGGTAGATAGGATGTAGATATGGTGTATCTAGATGGGTAGATAGGATGTAGATATGGTGTATCTAGATGGATAGATAGGATGTAGATATGGTGTATCTAGATGGATAGATAGGATGTAGATATGGTGTATCTAGATGGATAGATAGGTAGATAGGATGTAAATATGGTGTATCTAGATGGGTAGATAGGATGTAAATATGGTGTATCTAGATGGGTAGATAGGATGTAAATATGGTGTATCTAGATGGGTAGATAGGATGTAAATATGGTGTATCTAGATGGGTAGATAGGATGTAGATATGGTGTATCTAGATGGTGGCTGTTTATTCCAACGGTTTGGGAATGTAACGGGGTGAGAGGTCTGTCTTGTCGCCCCTGGCTGTCTGGTCTATAGGCACGTCTGTCTGAGGGATTTTTGTGTCACATCCACTCCTCTCCCTTCTCCTCTCCTCTCTCCTCCCTTCTCCTCTCTTCCCTTCTCCTCTCCTCTCTTCTCCTTTCTCCTCTCATCTCATCTCCTCTCCCTTTTCTTCTCCTCTCTTCTCCTCTCCTCTCATTTCTCCTCTTCTCTCCACTCCTCTCTTCTCATCTCCTCTCCATTGTCTTATCCTGTCTTCTCCTCTCTCCCCCTTCTCATCCCTCTCTGTCATCTCTGAGGGCAGCTGTGGAGCTTGTTTCTCCTTCACATCTGACATTTGAGGAGGAAAAGAGAAAGCAGAGAGAAGGGCACTTTGTGTGTGTGTGTGTGAGAGAGAGAGAGAGCTCCAGCAGTTTAAAGGCCATCAGCTTCGACTCTGGGTAAAGGCGGTCCTCTCCAGGACTGCAAAGCCTCCCGCGCCTCTCCTCGCACCTCCTCTGCACCCTCCCCCCCGTCTCCCCTGTGCTTCCCCATGTCTCGCTGCGTCTCCCCACTACTCCCCACGTCTCCTCTTTCATCTCTAATCCGTAAAGCCTCACACGTTTATTTCTCCTCCTCTCATTCCCACACTCCTCAGCCTGCCTCTTCTCAGCCTGCCTCTTCTCAGCCTGCCTCTTCTCAGCCTGCCTCTTCTCAGCCTGCCCCTTCTCAGCCTGCCCCTTCTCAGCCTGCCCCTTCTCAGCCTGCCCCTTCTCAGCCTGCCCCTTCTCAGCCTGCCCCTTCTCAGCCTGCCCCTTCTCAGCCTGCCCCTTCTCAGCCTGCCCCTTCTCAGCCTGCCCCTTCTCAGCCTGCCCCTTCTCAGCCTGCCCCTTCTCAGCCTGCCCCTTCTCAGCCTGCCCCTTCTCAGCCTGCCTCTTCTCAGCCTGCCTCTTCTCAGCCTGCCTCTTCTCAGCCTGCCTCAGCCTGTCTCCCTCCTGCTGTCCACATCAGATGAACTCTCAGCTGATGTATGTTGTCTTTCTCACCACCACGTTGTTCGTTAGTAGTATTTTACTTAGTTGAACGCTTCTGAACGACACGTATTCTAAATAAGACGTACTTACGACCGCTCTCATGCTCTCTAGTTACAGTACTGTACCACCAACTGAACTATTCTCTACCCGGAGTACCTCTCTGCGGGTGCCCCCTCATGTTCATGTTACCAGGAAGCCTATGGTCTCATGAGACTTCTCAAGTACCCCCTGGTACGTGGATAGGCCACGTACCCCTAGGGACCCGAGTACCCCCCCCCCAGGGACCCGAGTACCAGGTTCCTCTCCTAGCCTGTCACAGTAGACCAGGTTCCTCTCCTAGCCTGTCACAGTAGACCAGGTTCCTCTCCTAGCCTGTCACAGTAGACCAGGTTCCTCTCCTAGCCTGTCACAGTAGACCAGGTTCCTCTCCTAGCCTGTCACAGTAGACCAGGTTCCTCTCCTAGCCTGTCACAGTAGACCAGGTTCCTCTCCTAGCCTGTCACAGTAGACCAGGTTCCTCTCCTAGCCTGTCACAGTAGACCAGGTTCCTCTCCTAGCCTGTCACAGTAGACCAGGTTCCTCTCCTAGCCTGTCACAGTAGACCAGGTTCCTCTCCTAGCCTGTCACAGTAGACCAGGTACCTCTCCTAGCCTGTCACAGTAGACCAGGTTCCTCTCCTAGCCTGTCACAGTAGACCAGGTACCTCTCCTAGCATGTCACATTAGACCAGGTACCTCTCCTAGCCTGTCACAGTAGACCAGGTTCCTCTCCTAGCCTGTCACAGTAGACCAGGTTCCTCTCCTAGCCTGTCACAGTAGACCAGGTTCCTCTCCTAGCCTGTCACAGTAGACCAGGTTCCTCTCCTAGCCTGTCACAGTAGACCAGGTTCCTCTCCTAGCCTGTCACAGTAGACCAGGTTCCTCTCCTAGCCTGTCACAGTAGACCAGGTACCTCTCCTAGCCTGTCACAGTAGACCAGGTACCTCTCCTAGCCTGTCACGTTAGACCAGGTCCTCTCCCTCTCTGCATCTGTAGGTGTCAGTTGATGAGGGATAGAGGACTGTCAAATCAGACTGTGGTCCTTTCTGCATCAGCCGGCCAGAGAGGGTTAGAGGTCAACCTGCCGTCACCTCTGATGTCATTAAGGCCGCGTGATTGGTTTAGCTGAAATGCTACCCTCTCCCTCTAATCTAATAGAACGCCCTGATAGGAGAAGCGCAGGGAGGTCATTTAGATGATATTCCTGCTGAAGATAACAGTCCAGTATACATGGACATATAGATGCTTCATCACATACAGACGCTTGATAGTATATTACTTATTGTCCAGAACAGTATGCTTTTATACTGCTGCAGAGATGATATCCTATAATTCAAACACTTTTGTTTGTTATGCATTTATAAATTGGGAGTTTGGAGTTTCAATGGTCACACACACACGGCTGGGTATTCTGATCAATGACTCCCGGTGTAATCTATACACAGGGAATAGAGAGAGATGAGGGCAAGGAGAAGGAGGGTTCTCAGGGGATAGACTGAGGAGAGGAAGAGGAGGGTTCACAGAGCTTGGGGTGTCCTTGGTCATGTGCCTTTGTCTCTGAGAGCTGTGACATCACAGTTCAGAGTTCATCACCCCTGTCACAGCCTGTCCACTCCGCCCCTCCCCCTTCAGCATCCCCTCACCCCTTTCTTTCTCCATCTTCTCTCCTCCATCCATATCCCCCTTTCTCTCCATCTTGTCTCTTCACTCAGACAGGAGAGGGGGGAAGGAGAGGAGAGGGGGGAAGGAGAGGAGAGGGGGGAAGGAGAGGAGAGGGGGGGGAGGCAGTAGTGTCTGAACACATGTAGTCTAAAAAATAGCTTTTGGTCTGTATTAATCTATTGGTGTTTGTCCCTCCTTTCCATTTGTCTCGGAGCGTTTATCTTGTTTTGAAACCTGCAGCTCTCATCATCCCTCCGTTCTTCTACCTACCCTCTTCTATTTCTTCCCTCCCTCTCTCTCTCTTCCTCTCTCTCTCCTTTCTCTCCTCACTGTAATTGCACTCAGATCACCAGGTCAAAGGTCACAGTGGACAGTGGAGCAATCTTCAGGGAGGAGAGGAGAGAGGGGGAGGAGTAGGGTAGATCAAGCTGAAGAGATGCATAACCCTGGAGGAGGGGGTAGAGGGAGGGGGCAGAGGGAGCGAGAGGTAGAGGGGAGAGAGTGAAAAAGAGGGAGAGAGAGAAAAAATATGGACGGAGGGATAGAGAGGGGCCAATCTGTCAGAGAGCTGTCTCTGAGAGCGGTCACGTGGCGGGTTCACCTCTGACCTCTAACTGGCCACACGCTCTCTGTCTACCCTAAGCCCTGCCCCTGCTGCCTTGCCTGATGTTATTCTCCCTTCTCCAGAGTGGTTAACTGCAACACAGTGACCCCCATGCTGAGTATTCAGCCTCTCTCCCTCCCTCCCTCCATGTTGAGATGTTAACCATGCTGTCATTACACGGAGAGGAGAGGAGAGGAGAGGAGAGGAGAGGAGAGGAGAGGAGAGGAGAGGAGAGGAGAGGAGAGGAGAGGAGAGGAGAGGAGTACCACCACACCACTGTAACATGATCTGACCTGTCTTCAGCAGGGCTGATGCTAGCTGTCTGTCTGTCAGGGCCTTCCTTATGGCTGTCAGAGCAGAGGGTGGTCTGCCTGGTCTGTCTGTCTGCCTGTCTGTCTGTCTGTCTGCCTGCCTGCGCAGTTATTTCAGTGACTGTATGTATTACTGTTTATTACTATATATGTATGTAAGTTCATTCAGAACAAATTGTAATTTACAATGACGTCCTGGCCAGTGATGACTGGGCGTGATGACATCCTTCAGTCAACCAGCCCCTCATCCTGTCCACTTGTTCCGGGTTGTCCAATGGGGATCCTCGTGTATCAGTCATATACTGTAGGGCGGAGAGAGGAGACCCTGCCCTTTCGGAGGGGTGAGGAGATGTGACCTATGAAGGAGGTCTGTGGAAGGAGAGAGGAGACCCTGCCCTTTCGGAGGGGTGAGGAGATGTGACCTATGAAGGAGGTCTGTGGAAGGAGAGAGGAGACCCTGCCCTTTCGGAGGGGTGAGGAGATGTGACCTATAAAGGAGGTCTGTGGAAGGAGAGAGAAGACCCTGCCCTTTCGGAGGGGTGAGGAGATGTGACCTATGAAGGAGGTCTGTGGAAGGAGAGAGGAGACCCTGCCCTTTCGGAGGGG